>NC_056732.1:331790373-331930373 GCF_019279795.1 Protopterus annectens
CAAATAACTACATAAAAGAAAAACTCTTCAAGGTTTTTACAAACTATGGAGGGCATATCACCTCCACGGCAAAGAAAGCAGAAGCCTTTAAGCATCTCACCCAGAAATGATGCTTCGGCATCAGCTCAGGACGCTGAGGATAGCTAGGGCAGAGAAGGACTAGATGAGTACTTAATAATTACTCACTGTACATGTTTTATGCATCTCACCCAGTAATGATGCTTTTGCATCAGCTCAGGACCATGAGGATTGCTAGGGTAGTGGAAGGACTAGATGAGTATTTAATTAGCTTAGTACTAACCTATGAACCTATGAACCTACATGTTAATATGCACATGTTCTGTCTTTATCCAGGAGAAGTATGGTTTTCCTCCCTTTCACCTATCATTATTCTTAATAACGCTTTGCTCCTGCTGCTCGGCAGTCAACTTCCCCATACTGTCCAATCTTCTCATTCATTATCAACCACTGGGCAAGGGTGAAACTCTAGGGACCATTATCAAGATAATTGTTGGGGGATCATTTTTATCTACTTTCACATACATACTCAGTTACACTGAAGAAGGTGGGATATGCAATGGGCTGTATGTGTTGGATGGTCCCCCTCTTCTACAGGACATGTATGCTAACACGCAGCCCAGCCTACCATTTTCAAAACATGGCAGTAAGTTTCCTGGCCACCACCTGAGAAGTCTAACCATTCCCATATGATCCCTGAGCATATGAAACCCCTTTTGCCCTACAGAGAGGTGAGCAGTCCAAATCCCTTCATTCCTCTGCTTCCCAGCCTGGCTGCTCCAGTGTTGGGACTGCTAATTTAACCCCAATACCTGGATTACAGTAAGGACTTCATTCCTGAGCACCATAGAGCTAGGTTTCACCAACCACCATTTGAGAAACAGGTAATGTCTTCTATAATAGTAATCCAAAAGTGTGTCTCTTTAACAGTGCCATTTTGTTATACTGTTTTTCAAATGTAATACATGCTTTATTGTTTAAAATTAAGGAAATTTACAATTTCTGCCTGTCGAAGTGATATGCTTTTAATTTAAATATTTCCTAATTGATTACTCCTCTCTTTTAGAAATAAAAATAAATAGCAAAGTAAAAGGAGCTGCTACAGATCTATTTTAAAATGTGTCTAATAACCTAAAATGTGCTTACTGCAGTGAATGGAAACTTCCATATCATTAGCTGTAGAAAAGGACTATAGGTTCAGTAGAAAAGGACTATAGGTTCACTCTAGAAAAAAAATGCATTGTCTCCCACAATACAGTATCTGCACCCAAGAAAAGCATATATGAGCGATGTAATCATATTTAGAGCTCAGGAGCTGACTAATGAGTTTGGTTCAGAAAAACATCTGATTTTTTTTTTTTATGGATTAATAACACATAATGACATTTTTATGTATATGTTAGTTGCCGCTTGTGGAAAATATATCCATTATATTAGTTATCACTTCCCCTTTTTCAGTTTTTTAGGTTCATCTCCCTTCCTAGTCAGCTATTACTATCATCTAGCTCTCTCCCTGACTCCCACCGGAATCCCCAAGTACCTCTATGGCAGTTTTCCAGTAATCACAGATGTCTTCCTTCATTGGGCTGGCCTTCAAACAATGCAGAGGACAAAGCTTATTGGATGACAGCTCTTAGACCCAGGACAAGAGGACACAACGGGGCTGGCCATTTGCATTGGACGGTCAGGGAAGCTGCATGATTCATGTCTTCATACATTATGTAATACTCATACATCATTAATAGTTGTCTTATAGTTACCCTCGCTTTCTTCATTTGAAATCCTTGACTTCATCCATGGGCTGCACAGGCAGTATTTAACATCCAACATGCCTTCCCATGGGATAGCAGAATCAGTTATTGGCTGTGTCGTCTTATACTTCCAGGTGAACTTATGGATAACCCAGGCTTATTCCTGGGTTTACCTGTGACAGTAAGTAAGCCACTTAAATAGCAGACTGACAGGTTAAAAGAGGCTGAAGTTCTGGATATCTTACTTTTGTCTATACCTGCCAGCAAAAACAGATGAAAGGCAGCTGTCCTAGAATACTAATGACCATTCTGTTTTCTATTATTTCTGGGAAATTTGATACAATTCCAGATACTGTACTAACACACTAGTAAAAACAAGGGTTTCATGGAATTTGTTATTGTAGACTACAACACTTGCCAGATCATAATGGTGATAATATTTAATATTTGCCAGATATTTTACTACAGTAGCTATGACTTTGGAGCAGCTCTTATAGTGGCAGCTGATTTAGACTATGGTTTAAATGTAGTTTCTGTTCCCAAAGTTTATTTTACAGTCCTAGATGCCTTTTGTTCTGATGCCTGTTGACCATCAACTCCCTCCCCCAAGTCAGATATGTTCATTCATTTACATACCAAAGAATTTCACCTAGACTCAAGGCAAGTGCTGTCTGGAGGGGACTGTCATCCAGGCAGCCAAGAGGTTGCTTTGGTGTCTCCATACCTAACAGCATTGTTATGTGTATTTTCTGCCATGGCCAAACACTTTCAGCTTACTCTCAGGATACAAGCCTAAAGGAAGCTATTCCTTCAACTCCAGCTGTATTTTAGGGTGTCTGTTTGCACATATTGAGTGAGTCTGACTTATGCCCAAGACTGGGACCCTGGACAGAAATCTGTCCTTCTTTAATAATGATGCGTTGTTGATAGAGGAAAATTTTTCCCTTTCACTACCCCCACCCTAACCCCTTCTCAGTGGTGATATAAGCACCACATAACCACAAGGGATCTACTTGTCATTATCTGAAAGGCAACAAGAAAAAAGTATTTCCTTTAACAGATATATGACCCTACTATCTTTAGACAGGATCATAAGTTAGCCAGCTGCCCTAACTTGAGCTGTGTTGACTGCTTCCCTAATTACCTGTCTCTGTCTAATGAAAATGGATTACAGATAATTCCTCAAAGGTTTTATGTATGTATTTATTATTTATTATTTACTTGTCTTAGTTGATTGTGAAAGTCCAGTTGAGTAAAAACCTATCTTCAGTGGAGACCCAGTGAGAAAAGGTCCACAGTTACATGATATATATATATATATATATATATATATATATATATATATATATATATATATATATATATATATATATTATATAAAAATAAAAACATTTTTACATGTGTGGTATATTTTATATGAACAGTATATGTTTTTTGTATTAAAATAAAAGGATTAAATGTAACAAAAACAGTAAAAAAATTACAAGCACCGGATACGGATAATTAGAGAATGAAATACAAATATAAACAGTGTATACATCTGTTCAGTACATGGAAGTAAAGAAACAGAACTGTGTTGTCTTGGATGGTAATAACTGCAGATACAGGTAGTGGTAATTTCATTAAATGTTAGGAATGAAAGAAAGAGTAGGTTGATGAAATGATAGGAAAAACAGTTAGACGAAGGAGGGTTTCTGATAGGGGAGGGGAGAAGGCAGTAAGAAAGTGACAAATAATTAATGAGATTTTATGAGGTAAGATACAGTAGGTAGGTTTCACTGTAAAGAGGTGCTACAGTTGCTGGTTAAGAGTAATTTGGAGATAAGAATTAACCGGGCGAGCAGAGAGAGCAGTTTGAAAGCATAAACTGTAGTCTGTAAGTCCCATAATGTCTCCATTCACTGGATAGTCTGTACACTATGCACATACTCAGTGGGGTTGGTAGATGGTCCTATGGAACCTTCACTGCCATGGCTGGTCAGGATCCCAACTAGGGAAATGATATGCAATGATGTCATCACACATCTCATACCACCATGCATAATGTACTAGATACCCTATATATCATCATTGCTTTCCTAGAACCAGGGAGTGAAAACTAAATGGGGGAGGGCAGATGGACTCATGGAACCATCACTGCAGTGACTGTTCTGGATCCCTAGCTAGGAAAGTGGCATGAAGTGACGTCATTACACATTAGGTAACATGCAGTGACGTCATTACACATTAGGTAACATGCAGTGACGTCATTATACATTAGGTGACATGCAGTGACGTCATTACACATTAGGTGACATGCAGTGATGTCATTACACATTAGGTAACATGCAGTGACGTCATTACACATTAGGTGACATGCAGTGATGTCATTACACATTAGGTGACATGCAGTGATGTCATTACACATTAGGTAACATCCATACAGTGAGTACCATGCACCGTATATCTCCCCATTGCTTTCATTGTTTGCTGTCTGCTTATCTCCACTAGCAGTAGTTAAAATCTAGCTGCCCTTGGTACAGGAGAATCAGCAGTTGGCCATGTCAT
The DNA here is from genome assembly GCF_019279795.1 of Protopterus annectens. Classification (NCBI taxonomy): domain Eukaryota; kingdom Metazoa; phylum Chordata; order Ceratodontiformes; family Protopteridae; genus Protopterus; species Protopterus annectens. The sequence goes on from NC_056732.1 coordinate 331,794,690, forward strand.
CTTATACTCCCAGCTGAACTATCTGATGATCTAGGCTTATTCCTGAACAAGTGTCTTATTCTATCAGCTTAGCTATGACCACAGGTAAACCACTAAGGCAGTGGACTGAAACATTAAAATACGATGAAAGTCAGGATATCTTAATTTTGTCCAAAAACAGATAAAGGTCAGTTGTCATAGTATGCTCAATACCACTCTGTTTCTCAAGTCTTGCTGGAAAATGGGAAATGTGACAAAATTCCAGAATCTGCATTTCTTATTCACTAGTTACAGTAGGTGGTTTACATTTTAGACTACATCACTTACTCAGTAGATTTGTATTTCTGTTGTAATTTACTATTGCACTATTGTCACTTTGCTTTATTAATATTCTGCATTTATCAACTGCTTTCATTCCATCTCTGTAAAATGTTCTAATGAGTAACCATAACAACAAGAAATTCCAAAACATCTCGGTGCACTTTCCAGAATTTAGCTAATGAAAATGGAATTTCCTAATAATTTTAATAATCATAAACTAAAGACCTTGAGTATTACTTTTTCCCCAGAGAAGGAGATGCATAAGGGGAGTGGGTTAATCCATCATAAGAAGTTTGCATTTTTATTTTTCAGAAATAATATTTATCTCTGTATACCATATACATTTTCAGTAATTTGTCAGCAAATGTTGCATGGTCCCAGAATATGCCTTGTGATAATGCTTGAATAATATTCCAGAGCTGACAGAATGAGTGAGAATCCCCTTTCTGTATACAAAGACCTTTTTAGAACACTTTTAATGCACAATTATTAAACTGTAAGATCTAATAGTCTTTATTAAACTCATGCATAGTTACACTTGGGCATTGTAAACCAGGGTATCTAATCAGGTACCTCTTTAGGCAATTATTTCTTTTGCACTGACATTTCAGAATCTAAAGCTCGCTACACATTAGCTGTTTTTTATCTACATTAGTTCAAGAGGTGCAACTGAGTTTTTGAAGTAGCCTAGAAATAAATATTATAATGTTAGAAACCTGCAGTACTTATAGGACTGCCTCATGTTATTGATCATAACACCAACAATATTTAATATTTACCACATATTTAATCATTAAAACATGAAGCATAGCAAAACTCAGAAAATAAAAAACTGGGACCACCAGTAACTGAAACGAAGACTCACTTTATTCATAAAATTAAGCAGTTTTATCCAAAGGTAGCCAGGACTTCTTCAGAATCAGTCTGAAGAAGTCATGACTACCTTTGGATAAAATCGCTTAATTCTACATATTTAACCATAATATCTAATTTTTTGTAATAGCTTTGACACTAAATATTATTTTAAATAATGGTTAAAATGTATCCATTCCTAAAGTGTATCTTATAGTCTGCACATATTAAGTTCTACATGCTTTTTGCCACTCATGCCTGCCTACTATCAAGGGGCCACAATACTCAGACTTGTCCATTTATTCCCCTACTCATAAATTTCACCCAGGGTCAGGACAAGACTTGTTTGGAAGGGAGTGATCTCCATGCAGCCAGGAAGGTGTTTTGGTGCCACCATACCTAACAATAACTGATGTGTACATGACCCTACTATGGCCAGACATATCTAGCTTACGCCAAGGACCAGGGCCTGAAGGAGAGGATTCCTTCTAATCCAGCCATTACTGAGGGTACCTTGTCTCACCTGATGAATGAGGCTGACTTAACACATTAGACGAGGACCTTGAAGATGTCTACTTTTTTTTTTCTGTGACTGTCAGGCACTCCCTACAGACAGAAATCTATGTTATTCATTCTTAGGTTCATATCTCTCATCTATTCTTGATCTTGCAAAATGTCACTCGTTTTGCCATATATTTTTGCTCTGTCCCTTGTAAAAATTTCAATTTTTCTGTTAAATCACTGAGGGTTATTGTCAGTCACTAATGCCAGTCATTAGAGTTTTATGCTTAACTTTTTAAGTAAATTAGTGTGATATTAACAAAATGTCCCTGACTTTTAGGCCTCTGTCCCACCACTGTTTTTGGATTTAACTTTATCTTTTGAGCAAACAAGTTGAGAGCTGTGCATAGGTGCAGGAGGATTTTTTTTTACTGCTCTACCCCCCATCTAAACCCCTCCTCTTGGTGTTGATATAGGCCATCACCACAGGGAAGCCAATCCCCTCCATCTGTTGTATGTATGCACATCCATGTGTATATGTATATATATATATATATATATATATATATATATATATGTATATATACACACACACACACACACACACACACACACACACACACACACACACACACACACACACACACACACACACACACACACACACACACACACACACACACACACACAGCCAACACATACTAGCAGCTGTTGTCACTAACTTGGAGCTCCAAGCCTATATACTCCAATTAGTGTTTTTTTGTGCAAATGTCCACTTCCATTAAAGCAAGACTTTGAACTTGCACTGCCTCCTCCTAGAATGGGCAAGCTAATTTGACTGCTCACTCCCACTCCCTGACTGGCTGATCCAGCACCTGAGTCATTACTTGAATTTGTGTCATCTGGGTCATAGGCAGGGCCTTATTCCTCTATTCCATGGGGCAGGGATTATACTAAGTTATATTGTTTATCAAATAATTTAGATTTAGTCATTGTTTGATGCAAGAAGTATAATAAACGTGAAGTGCTAAACATGCTTATTGACATAGCACACTCTTCAGGTTTGATCTAACTCTGATAATATTTAGCATTGTTAGCATCAATTCTTTAGATTCAGGATATCTATGACATTTTTTGCTCACTCTAACTCCACTGATTTCTGACTTTTTGCCCAATACTTTAGTCATCATCCGTTCACTTAAGTAACAGATCTCTGCCCACTTTTGCCGAGTAGATGCCTCATGTGAACAGGGCATCCTGTTTTTGACAAGGTAGCAATATTTGTAAATAGCTTGGTAACAAGTGGGGGGTAAGTAAGCCTTAGCTAGTTATTATAGTCAGTTATGTGATGTATTGTGGGGCAAACATTTAAAATATCAAGACCTGGATTGTCAAGTCCTGAAATGTGAAGACTGTATGTGGGCTTATACATGTTAGGTTTAAGACTGCAAATTCTCAGAATATTCTCTTTTCTAAGAGGTAGGGCAATCTCAGAGTTAGGATATATGAGTTCTGGGGATGTGGGGACTTGCATCCTGCAAAAAAGAAGTTTAAAGAAGAGTGATGCGTGATGTTCGATCTTCTCCTGTATTTTTGGTCTTTTTTCAGTATTTCAAGCATTGTCAGTTTGAGTCTTGACATTTCAAAAGGGAGCTATGTCATTGAGGTTGTAAATTACACTGTCTGATATGTTACAGAGGGGCCAGGGCCTGAATGTGAACATCTTTGTAGACATTAATGCATGCCCACCTGCTATATCTGCAAATGACACAGTGTACCCCTGGCCTTTTCCAGTGGTTAGCATGATTTACAGATATTATTTATTCATGGCTAATGAAGGCAGCAGTCTGTTGGACATTATGTATGATTTCACTTTTTAATATTTTGTAATCCAACCTCATTTGCAGCCCATCAGTGCCATAGACTGATGCCTTGTCTTGGGCATGAACAGGTGAGATGCACAGAACTTCATTGTCTGTGCTGTTCTTGCCTTTTGCTCATTGCTCATATCTACCATTAGCGGGGCAAAATAATTCAAATATATCTTCTGAACTTTGGAGCAGAAATAGCCAAGCTTTCAGAACCAGGGCATATTCGAAGCTGGCATGGACAGTCAACTATACTTGAAAGTCTGGTGGCACCACAGAAGTATGCACACTAGTTGTTTGAAGGACAAAGGACAATAGCCTAGAATACTGGCTATATTTCCCTAGAGTTAACAAACTCAGGTGTCAATAAATTATAAGATAATTCATCAATGATCATGCTAACACGAAGAGTTTTTACTAAGCTCATGATTTTGGTAACTATTCCTCTGACGGCCTAAAGCAGTCAAATATGATTAATTAATTTTATAGCATGTCTTCTTCTTTTTCTTTTTTATAATGCTTCTGTCAGTTAGTATTATACTGCACATTGTTTTTAATAACCTTGAGAACACCTGTAGTGAAAATAGCAAACCTGTGCTCCAGTAAGACATTCTTCCCAGAACAGCTTTTATGCAGTTTCTTTTGAAAGCCATTTGTCAAAATCACATGTACTTGTATTGTACAAGGCAGTGGTGCACTTCACTCATTCTTCCATTTTCTCCACTGTAGTGCAACTAGTATGTATAAGTTAGGGCTGCGGGGTTCAAGCTACCACATGAATAGAGTAGGGGGTCCCCCCCCAAAAAAACATTTTTTGTGCATTTTATGCTTTTTTGAGTTATAATTTTCGATCTTGAAATATCAATGAAGCATGACTCGTTATTACTGAATGAATCAAAATAACACAAATACAAGGAAAGCAGTGAAAATAATTCTGTATATGTCCTTGTATATAGAATCGGCTTTATTTATTTACTTTTTTACCATGGTAGGGCATTTATCAGATTTAACCATTTGCAGGCACAGTCTAGGTTACATAGACAGTCACAACAGTAAAGTTAGATTAATGGCATAACTACATTAGACAGTATAGTGAATAAACATAGGTGTAAAAAATATACCTATATTTACAAGAAGGTTTAAAAATATATAATGCAGGCATTATAGGTCAGTTAACTGTGGTCCAGCCAAAAGGAACAGACGTAGTACTTATAAGTATATACAAGTATGGAGGGAAATGTTAGCAGTGAAGAGAGTCGAACCTTTAGAATACTAGAGTTGCAATAGAAGAGCTAATAACAGTAGTAGATGATACTACATATATAGTAGGGAATTGATAGGGCAGATGGGGAAACATTGGGTATGAGTTTATATGTTGGAGAGGTTAGGGAATGAAGCAGCAACATTTTCAACAAGAACTGTGAATGCAGTTACTTAGGATGCATAGACTCTAGAATGGTTTCACTGTGTCTTGGGGGAAATGTAGGGCCAAAAGATAATATTTCTCATAAGAGGGGAACAAATCAGTGATAGTTTATTATAACAACGCATACAATTAAATGTCCAGCTCCAAGATGGCATTGGCGTTAGACATATAACCACAGGATGTACAAAGTTCTAAACGAGGGTTGTGACTTGAAATAGGAAATGGATAAGACAAAATGTGAAAAGAGATCAAGATCAGATAGCCAAGGACACAAAAAGAGTGTTTTGTGATGACTGAATTCAGTTGTTTTAGAAGGCTGAACTCTCTGTGAGTCATTCATGTTACTGACATTTAATACTAACCTGTCTGGAGCAGATGTGGAAAATGTGTTCTTGGCAGCTTTGTTTTGGGAACTGAAGTGACATATAATATAAATTTAACATGAACAATTAGCAGATAAGTTAAGGTGTTTTAGGTCAAAAGGTTACAGAGGTATGCAAGATGCATTTCATTTGCACATCATTAGAGTCAAGAAGCCAGTCTGTGAGCTGACTTCTGTTTGGTATTTTTTTATTTTTTTTTTTGCAATGTTCATATCAGGCTTGCTGGAGAGCTCTGCATGTATTCTGTTAATTTAACATACAGCATTGTCAGGAGTCTCCTGATGGATGCCATGATTTATTTGAACATAATTTTTTTTATTCTTTTTTTGTTTTGTATGATGCATTTGCAATTCACTACCTTTACTTTGCAAATTTTTTACATTTACTAAAGTGAATATTGCTATATATAATGATATCTTCTTGCAGGCTGTGCAGCTTTGTAAAGGTATGAAAACAAAGAATCAGTTCTCAGAAAGTTGTATTAGTTAAATATTAAACTGAAATAATAATAATAACCATAGGCCCACTGGGCACCCAATCCATCTTCAGAGAACAATGTCTGGTTAAGTGACTTCCTTAGGGTCACACGGTAGACAATGAGGACTGAGGGGATCAAACCCTGTACTACAAGAATTACAGCTGACAGCCTTATCCCTTTGCACCAACTGCCATTCTTGTCTATTGAGGCTATCACATGCCATAGAGTCATGAACAGTTTTAAGTTAGTTAACCTTAACTTAAACCTAACCTCATTTATCATAGGTTCATAGGTTCATAGGTAGGTACTAGGCTATCGGCCCAAGGGCCTACGTAAGCCTAGCAAACAAGGTTCCCTGGCTTACGCTAACCAAGAAAGTTATTTTCCTGTGCCACTGTCGAGCAGAGGCACAAGTGATCCCCGGGGTGTATTTCCTATTTCCCATCCACTCATCAAGATTTTTCTTGAAGAGTGCTAATGAAGAACTTTGCTTGACATAGATGGGTAGCCTGTTCCAGAGCACAGGAAGTCTCTGGGACAGGAATCTATCCCTCCAGCATGTCCTGTTTATTGTGGTGACAAGGTTTAGGTCCCTAGACCATGTAGCTTGGAGGGATTGGGATTTCTTTAGGTGTAGCATATCCAGCAGCTCTGGGTTTGACATAGCTTTATATGTTAGGCAGAGATCACCTCGGAGTAGGTGATATGCTATGGAGTAAAGCTGGAGTTTTTTGAGGCAGTCAGTGAAGGGCATTTGTTTGAGGCCAGTAATCCTTTTTGTGAGGTACTTTTGTGGCCTTTCCAGCTGCTGCAGATGTCTTGTGAGGTACATTCCAAAAGGGGCGTTGTACTCTATAATGGGTCTAATGAGTGCCGAGTAGAGGGAAACAATGACCACTTTTTTCCTGGATGAGAACCCTTTTATGATGAGGTGTGCCATGCAGAAGGACTTCCTGACTACTGTGGCGATGTGACTATCAAAGGAGAGACTACTGTCCACCTGGGTCCCAAGGTCTCTTATTACGCATTCGGTACTTATGTGGTAATTCATGGGTACAGAGTTTTTACCAAAGGGGATGACACTGCACTTTTTGGCATTGAGCTTGAGGCCATTGCTCTGACACCAGGCATCTATCTCAGTGAGGCCCTTCTGTAGGATGTCCACATCATTTGAGGACTTGACTATGGCTCCTAGTTTGCAGTCATCTGCGAACTTCGTTAGCCAGAGGCCTTCTGTGTTAGCCTGTACTTCAGAAAAGTAGATACCAAACAGGAGAGGTCCCAGGACAGAACCCTGTGGTACTTCACTTGTCACTGCTTTGAGGTCAGATTTGGAGTCTGCAACTTTTACAGTGTGGATTCTGTCAGTGAGCCAGTTGGCAACCCATCTTGTGACGTAGGGATTTATACCTAGTTTAGTGAGTTTAGCTATAATTCCAGAATGGGGGATGGTGTCAAAAGCCTTGCCAAGGTCAAGATAGGCTGTGTGAACCACCTTACCCTCATCTATGGCTTTGGTGACTGCCTCAAAGAAGTCGATCAGGCTCAGGAGGCATGATCTGCCTTTCACAAACCTGAACTGGGTGGGATCCTGAGTTTGGAGGTTACCAATGTCTTTATTTATGAGTTTCATGATGATACATTCCATGGCCTTGCAGACCAGGCTCGTCAGGCTAATAGGTTGATAGTTCTCGGGATCAGTGGTGGCTCCCCCTTTGTGGAGTGGGATAACTGTTATTGTGCTCCATTCAGTGGGCAAAAAGCCTGATGTGAGGCTATTATTGAACATGGTGCTTAAGTGGGGAGCCAGTTTGTTCTGAAATTCATGTAAAACGCAGCCTGGGATGTTGTCCAGTCCCATGGATGCTGTGTTTTTGGCTTTAGAGAGTGCAGCTTTTACCTGCGTAGTTGTGATTACAGGGACTCTGCATTCTTCCTGTATAGATATGGGCTCTTTAGGGTGTGAGAGGGGGGTAAAGTTAGCACTGAACCTATCTGCCAGGATGTTGGCAATATCAGTTGGTTCTGTAATTTTCTTGCCTTTGTGCTGTAACTCAGAGCAGATCTGGGTGTTGCCATCGAGATTCTTGACATAGCTATAGAATGCTTTGTGGTTGTCCTTGGAATTAGTGGTGATTTTGTTTTCGGAGCTAGCTTTGGAGGATCTTATAAGGGATCTCAGCTTCTTACTGAGGCTGACCAGTGAGCACCTCCACTCATGGGATTTTACACTCTTTTGCAACAGTTTCTTCCTTCTGTTGTACAGTTTATTTATGGCAAGGGACCACCAGATTGGCTTCCTTTTTTTGGAGGATATGTTTTGGTTCTGTTTGGGATAGCACGATCCATGCACTTGTGTAAGTGCTTATAGAGTGCATTTGTGTAGGATTCAGCAGTTGTAACTGTATTGTCCATCTACATGGGTGTCATGAAGTTCACCACTTCTGTCTTAAGAAACATGAAGTTGGCTTTGGAGAAATTTTTTTACTGTGGTTTCCTTAATGGGGGGTGGGGATGGGATGTGGATATCAAGGGTGATTAGCTTATGGTCAGATTGGACCAACGAGGAGTTGACTTCAGGTGTGGAACACCAGTCACTCATGTTGGTAATGACTAGGTCTAGGATATTGTTGCCCCTGGTGGGGGTGTGGATAAGTTGATCTAGGGCATTGGAGTTTATGAATTCCAGAAAGCGTTGAGCTAAGGAGTTGGTACACAAGTAGTTTTCCCAGTTAATGGTGGGGTAGTTGAAGTCACCCATTATTAGGGTGTTTGGTTAAACCCTAATATTTTCCAGTACATCAAGAAAAGAGGAGTGGGAATCCTGGGGCATGGTGGGGGATCTGTAGCAAGCTACAATTTGGATTGCAGTTTTTCCCAGAGTTAGTTGCACTTGGATAACCTCGGATGCATTATGCTGAGCAACTAGCCTGGAGGTGTGGATATCCTTAATGAATATGGACACACCTCCGCCTTTGGTGTTTTGGTCCAGGTTACATGGCCGAAAAGTGTGGTATGAGTTATAGCCTAGTAGTGCAGGGGTGCTCTCTGGAGCCTTGAACCAGGTCTCAGTCACTGCACAGATATCGATGTTCTCTATTTTAAGGAGTGCCTCGAGTGAGTGCATTTTGAGATTTAGACATTCCATTCTTTTATCTCTGTTACAATATTCAGTACTTCAAATATAGTTGGGTTAGATTTTAATTTCCATTTTCTAGTAATTTGTTTTTTTTTGGCAGCCACAAGAATTAAACTTAAGAAGGCCTTAATATATCTAGGCACTTCAGATCCTGTATCCCAGCTCAAAAATAATGTCCTTAGTTACACTCATTTGCACACCTAGTATTCCTGACACAGTATTTTGTAGGGAATTTTTAAAGTCTGCCAACTTATTATACTCCCAAAACATATGTTCCAAGTTGCCTCTTTCTTCCTTATTACACCTCCAACATTTGCCATCTACCTGATAAAAAAAATTCTTTGGAGTCTGCTTGGAGTTTAAAAGTATACATGCAAACACTTCCAGGCAACACTCGTAAATCTTCTAGATTTTGCTGCATATTTGGTAGGCATACTTATATCCTCCCATTGTTCCTTTGTGAATTGTATATTTAATCTCACTTTCCAATCTTTTCTGACCTCTTCTGATCGATTCCCATAGTTATATTGAAATATTTTATACACCCTACTAATTATCCCTTTTTAACAGCAGCTTCTTTTCCAGATTCAGTTAAAAACTGAACCAGTGCAGGCCTTTCATTTAGGATTCCCCTATCTCTTATCTTTGCCTATACTCTGATATCAATCACTGTTAGGGAAGGCAATTCCTATTCCCCAAACCAAATGTCTTCTTAGCCTCTTCGTATTCTATTATCTTTTCTTTACTAATTGTTTGTTCCCAATACATTGGTTCATTTACCATCTTCCTCCAGTAAATTCCAGCCCCTTCGTGTCTGTTCTCTGTATCCCTAATTGCAGTCATCCCTATTGCCAGAACTTGCTTTTTCCATTCTCATGTTGGCTTAGTTCTTACTACACTTTTGGCTACTTCATGAATATAATATTCTATATGACTGTTAATATTCTCCATAAGGATATGCGGTAAAAATCCCACTCTTTCCTTATTTCTTGAATTACCCCTGCTTCATCGTCATCCCTTTTCACTTTAAATTGTAGCTTTCTGCTTGTGCTATGTGTAATAGTCTTAAATCTGTAGCTCTAAAATATCCCTTCAAATCAGATAATCCTAAACCTCCTTGTTCTATTAGAAGGATCAACTTATAGGTTCATAAGTGTTTACTAGGATCGTGACCAGAAGTACCTTTTTAAGCCTAGTCATGCATGCCAAATCTCTGACAAGTTCTAGTATCCTTGATAAGTGTCAGCAGGAGCTTGGAAGTGAAACATTTACAAGGAGAGGCCTGGGAGATGAACCATTTACAGACTGCCTCTGTCCATTAGAGACATGTTTCCCATCCAATCATCCAAGTTAAACTTGAACTGGATTAGGGAGGAACTCTGATTCACATAGATGGGGAGGCTGTTCCAGAGAAGGGGTAATCTCCGGGATAAATACCTGTTTCACCAGCAGGTCCTATTTATATCACAAGAAAAGTTTAAGTCTTTAGAATGAGTATTTCTGGTGCTATTTGTTCTGCTGATGTGCAGGAGGTCCATCAGAGTGGGTTCTGACAATGTCTTGTACACCAGTCATAGATCTCCCCTCAAAAGCCTGTAGGAAGCACAATACAGGGATAGGGCCTTGAGGTGGTCTGCATAGGATGTGTTACTTATGCCCTGTATTCTTTTAGTGAGGAACCACTGCTGACATTCCAATTGTTAGATATGCCTGGTTAGGTACATACCAAAGGGGCATTGTACTCAGCGACAGGTTTGATGAGTGCTGAATACAGTGGAACAATGACTTCCTTGGACCTAGATGCCATGCCTTTGTTTATAAGTTGCATAACACAGAATACTTTCCTCACTACTGCAGACATGTGATGGTCAAAGGCTAGATTACTGTCTATGTGGTCCCCCAAGTCTCTGACTAAATGGGTTAACTCTTAGGTTTGTGTTGTCAATATGATAGTTACCAGGGATGAATGACTTTCTGTAGGATACTATTATGTATTTCATGGCATTTAGTTTTAGTCCATGGCTCTGGCACCAGCCATGTTAGTGTCAGCCCTTCCTGGCGAACATTTGTATCGGTGAGTGATTCAGTGACAACTCCTAATTTACAATCATCTGCAAATTTAGTCAGCCAAAGGCCATTAACTTTGGCCTTGACTTCAGAGAAGTAAATGTCAAAAAAGAGTGGATCCAGGACTGATTCCTGAGAGATTTTGCTTATGACTGGCCTCTTTGTAGAGGTGGACTCCCCAGTTCTAACTTCTTGGTTCCTGTCTGTCAGTTGGTTATCCGCCAGGTGACATAAGGGTTTGTGCCTAACCTCTTAAGTTTGTCAACAATACCCGAGTGGGATATTGTGTCAAATGCCTTGACTAGGTCAAGGTACACAATGTGAACCATTTTGCCCTCAACCATTGTTTTGATGACCTTCTCAAAGACGTCCACCAGGTTGAGTAGGCATGACCTGCCCTTGATGAAACCAAATCAGGTTGGGTCCAGTGTCTGGAGGTTTCCTATGTCATTATTCATCATTTCCATTATAATTCTTTCCATGGCTTTGTAATATGAGACTCGAGAGTCTTATGGGTCTGTAGTTTCCTGGATCTATAGATGGCCCACCTTTGTGCAGGGGGATGACTGTTGCTGTTCTCCATTCATGAGACATGAAGCATGTTTGGAAGCTACAGTTAAATAGCAATTCCAGAGGTCCTGATACATTATGTTTCATGCAATTTAGAAGGCATCCTGGGATATTGTCTGAGCCCATTGATGCAGTGTTCTTGGCCTTAGAGAGAGCATTAAGGACCTGTTCCCTAATGATAGCGGGTGGAGTTATATTTTATGGTATTTCATGAGAGAAGTTTGATGGGGAGAGAGGGGTAAAGTTAGAGCTGAATTTATCAGCCAGGAGGTTTGCTATATCTTATGGCTCAGTATAGGTGGCTCCATCTACAATGAGCTCTACACACAACCATGTATTGACTTTGAGGTTGTGGACATAGCTAAATAATTCCTTGTGATTATCCTTGGCCTGAGAGGTCAAATTTACCTCACATTTGGCTTTGGTAGACTTTGTGTGTCCTCTGACTTGTTTGTTTAGCTTGATGAGAGTGCTTTTATCCTGCTGTGTGCTTCTCCTCCTAATTTTTGCCATGATTTTCTTATTGCATTTGACTCTTGCCCTCTTATCCACCCAAATAAAACCCTTCAGCTCTTTACTAATTACTATTCACAACTTCTTCTCTGGTTGACAAAATTATGTGTATAAAACTGAAGGGACTAAAAACATTTTTTACTGCTAGTATCTTGCTATCAATATCCATAGGCAAGAGCTTCCAGTTTCTCACTTTTTGTTTTATATTTTTTTAGTCTCGTCCCACATATCCTTAGCTGCCATAATCAAATCCTTTTTAATCCATACTCCTAAATACTTCATTTTATCATGTCCCCATAAATATGGGTATTCTTGGACTAATTCATGTCTAGGTGTATAGTTTATAGCTATATCCATTTTTTTATTTTCATTAATTTTATATCCAGGAAAAAAACAAAATTATGTCAAATTATTTCACAACACTAAGATGTCCTCTTCTGGTTCCATCAGATGCAGAATAACATCATCTGCATGTAACGTCAATTTTTCTTCAACACCATTCGAGTTATATCCTTAAATTACTGAGTCACGGATTTTCTTTGCCAATGGTTCTAAATATAATGCAGGTAAGAGAAAGAGGACAAACCTGTATGGTTCCTCTCTTCAGACATAGCTTAACAGGCAAGAACACTTCCATTTTGATTTTTGTCTCTGATCCCTCACATATCCTTCTAATTAGCTGTATTATTGTATCAGGAAATGCAAATGTTTCCATTGCCCTACTCATAAAGTCACAGCTTACTCTATCAAATGCTTTCTGTGCATCAAGACCACCAACAACAGTGGTATTTTCTTACATTCTGCTTCCCTCTGGATCACCACTGAACTATTAATGTTATCAAATGTTTGCCTCCCCTCCACAAAATACACACTGGTCCATATCTATCAGTTTGGCATCAGCGTTGCCATTCTTTCAGCCATTATAGCCATATACACATTATAATCATAGTTTAAATTGAAATGGGCTTATATGAAGCTGTATCACATGGGTCTTTACCATCTTTAAGTGCTACAGCCACCACAGCTTTTTTTCTAGGATGTTGGTACCTTCCTTCCTTTTAAAATACCATTAAACAAAACCTTCCAGATCTTTTTCACGTTCTTCCCTCCTAGCTTCCAAACTTCTACCAAAATACCACCTATTTCTGGAGACCTTCTTGCAGATTGGTTAGAAATCACAATTTGGATCTCAAATCACCATTTTTATCTCATCTCTTCATATCTTAACTGTTGGTTGTTGAACCTCATCTACCTCTAACCTTGACATATTTACATCTTCCATAAAATATCAATTTGTGTTTTTTTCCCCACTTCTGTACTTTATACAAATTTTTATAAAATTTCCAAAACAACTCCAATATCTCTTTAGGAGCTCAGTTGTTTTTCATGTTATGGGCTGCCTATGTTTGGCAACAACCCTTTCTAGTTTCTGTTGCCTAAATCATTGTACCTAAAAGTTTTTGCTCTCTGGAGTTATAATCAAAAACAGTTTTTAACAGCAATCTTTCTAAACTCATACATGTTATCGAGGTACTCACTTATTTTCTCCTCAGCATTCTGCAATTGTGCCTCTTCTTGTTCTGTGAGATTCCCCTTATTTTGTAATACTTTAACCTTTGTCAGCCCCTCTAAATAGTTCTTATCACTTCTTAACCAGAATTTTTTTCTATTATTTCTACCCTATTTTTAAACTCCACTTTCATTTTATCCCACTCACTAGCTATAACTTCTGGAGTACTTTCTAGCTTCACTAATAACTCTTCGATAATTTCCACTACCCGTTCCTTAAATTATTTTCTTTTTAACCTGTAGGTGGGAAATTATCAATGTCTCATCCTTACAGCATTAGCCTGCATTTTTATCTTAGAAATTATTGGTGTATCATCTGAAATAGTTATTAGATGTGTATCAAAGCTCTCAATTAAATGCACGTGTTCCTATGAAATATAATTACTGTCGTCTAACCCAGTTATTGTACCTTGAGGAATAATGCAATTACTGAATTAATGTCTTTCATGCCAAATATTTTCATAAATTTCAACAGTAATCTACCCTCTTTTGTTATATTTCTCTTCTAATCCTCCCAGATACATCCTCATTGTTGCAAATCAAATTCCAGTTCCCACCAAACCTCTCAACCTCTTACAGCAAGAAATCTGGGCAAAGCCGTAAATAACAGTGGGGCAAAGATCCAAAAACAGGGACAATTTTTAAATATTGCTCTTACAAACTTAGAAAATTGATAGAATAACAGGCTTTGCATTAGCATGAATTTTCTGAAGGGTATGAAGCCTGAAACTCAAATGTCTGCCATTATTTTCTAACTTCAATCTTTAATGATTTGTCACTAATTTGACAGAATACCACACTTTTATGAAAAATGGACCAAAAATATGAGGCAAAAATCTAGACATTCTGCAAGAATATGTACAGTTGAGAGGTATGGTCCCCACCTATAAGTAATATTCCCAGATGAAAAAGGATTATTTCTTCCAAATTTTTTAAGCTCCAAAATAGCAGTTTCATGTGGAATATAAATGCATGCCAGTGTAATCCTCATCCCTTGTCAGTAGCCCCTTACCACTACAAATCTGCCATTATTATCTTATTTCCTCTTCTATCACTATTGGGGCTCCTCAAGCAATTAATATAAGTACTCCTCTTTTCCTCTGTGATGTTCTGCAGAATATCCATCCTGAATCCATTCTTTATCAAATTCATGTGCTCAGTTCTTTCCAAGTGTGTCTCCTATACATTGCTATTTGCATACCACATTTCTTAATATAATTAATTACTTTATCTGTTTCATCTATAACTGTGAGACCATTAACATTCCAAGATAATATGGAAAGTGCCACCATTATGGTAATGTTATTTTTCCCTCCTATTACATATGGCAGCTGCTTTAGATTTCCAATTTGTGTGATTCATGCAGCCATTAATGTTTGGCAGGTTAATCCTTTATACATTTTTTCTTATCATCAACATTATCCAGTTTAATGGGATTTTGGGTAGCTAGACTTCTTCTCCTTTTAGATACACTTATACTGACTAAGTCTAAATTACTTAAATATCAGTATACATTGATAATAATTTTGGGCTCATTGAATGATAGGTAATATCATCCAAGACAATCTACCACCCTTAATACTAGAATTAGATGTATATAAAGCATTTTAAACAGAGACGGTATTATCTGCATGAAACTTTATATTAATTTCATCTCCTTAATAATTTTATAGATATTCTTAGGGCTGTAGACTCTATGATATAAGTTAAACTGGGTTATCCTATTTCTGTGCCTATTTATACAGGAAATGGAATGAGCCATGGATGTCCACTTTCTCTTTACTTTTTATACTCATTGTAGAGCCACTGTGAGGTGTGTGAAGAAATGATTCAGAGGTTTCAGAGCGCTAGAGAAATTCTACACTTCATAAAATTATTCAATTTGCAGATGATATTATGCTTTTAATCACAAACTCTGAAATATCTCTCCTGCAGTCATGGATACATTTAGACTGACTAGCAGGCTCTACTCTGAATGCATCAGCATTAGAATACTTAACAGTAGGTTTCACTGCCTCTGAAACTTTAGTTCCATAAAGTTTCAAATGCAGAATATTTTTGTTATTTTGAGCTGCAAATGCAGTAATATTGGAAGGTATACTGGAAATTAATTTTAGGGTGGCTACAGAGGATCTGCAGACGTATATTGCATTATGGTTAGTATTTTTTTCATAACTAAACAAAATGATTATTGTTTCAGATTGTTTTGTTTCTTAATCTTGTATATGTTGTGTCGATATTGGGTAGAGATTCTTCCATGGATCCCTTTCATCTTTGGAATAAGGAAGTATCACAGTTTGCTTGATCAATTGACAAACCTAGGTAGGTGACTGTATTACAGTGGGCATCTGGAAGGAAAAGAACTTCTTGCATTCTGCCTTATTTTAGTCCTTGAATAGATATTTAACAGTATCTTCTTTTACTACTTAAAGGAACTTATCTAATGTTAAATGTATTAGATCTGGAGCCATATTCTGTTCTTTGGATAAATATTTATAGTTTCTTCAAACAGTTATAGGTACTTGTCTGAATAAGATGACTGTGTTAGAGAAGGCAGCTCTATTTTTTCTTTTAGGGGAAGTATTGTAATAGAGTTAAGCTTAGGTAGATGCTTAAAGGTAATGTTTGTCAGTTGTTTAATAATGAAGATCTTAAATCTTTCTTAGAACTTTAAGGAGAAATGTGATTTTTCCCAGCCACATTTTTCCAAATATTTATAGATTTATAGATTAGACATTTAATTTGTAGAAATAATTGGAGGAGAAATTCATATCAAGACTTGTTTGCATATCCAGCTAATATACCTACTGATCATTGATCAGTAGAGCATTTGTTAACCAGAATAGTGAGAATTTTGTTTACTTTTTTCTACTTAAGTTTTATTGCTTTTGATCTGGCTGAAAAGGGAATTTAGAACTTTAGCTATCAGTTTTATAGCTGAGAATAATGATCTGAAGTTCTTTTTATTTAGAATTCATTCTTGCTCGTGGCAATAGTGAACACAGCTGTAAAATATTTGCAGGCCTGTTTAAACCTGCCTAGAGATTACTTCATATTTTCTGAGCTCCTCTTTGCATTGATGAAGACAGGAAAGTGAGGTGAGCTCCTGGAAGGACAGTTTTTAATCATGCAGTTTACTCTAGACTTCTTGTAGAGTTGTTGAAAGAGTTTTACAAGTACTTTTTAATCCTTCTTTTGTAATGACTAGGAAAACAATGTTGCAAAATAAAGTAGGAATCTGGCCCAGTGTTCATAAATGAGACAGTAAAATGTTATGAATCATAAATAACATGAGCCAGAAATGCATCACTTGCCTCTGGAAAACCGATAGCATTCCTATGAAAGCACAATGGTTACGCAAACCTTGCATGAGATCCAGGTAGGAATCCTGATAGATGCAGCTTTGGGCAATATTGTGGAGCTGACCAGAACTGGTTAACGGGAAAGCTGGTGTTAGATGATCATGGGTATGTTTTAATGATGTAAGGATGGTCATTTTCAGATTGCAATGATCCTGTAAACTTTGTCACTTTTGTTAGGTCACACAGTGGGGATTATGTGACATTGTGATAACTATGCTGTTTCATATAGGGTCATGGGGGGAAATTTAGATTTAATTTTCTTCTCTTTCCTTCTTTTTTGGACTACCTTTTATGTTGTGCATTTTTTACTGTTACTTGTGTATTGCTTTGAACCACATTTTTATGTTTTTTTACTTGATAACCAAAATAATCAAAGCCCTTTGCTGATCTGTTTCTAACACCTCTATATTTTATGTTACATTGTTAACATTTGTATGTTCCAAGATGTATTATTATGCATTTTTGGAAACTAATAATAAATGCATACATTGTCCAAAAATAAAAAAGAAAGAAATATAGAAAAAGAAATGCAAACAGTGGCATGAGGTCCAACTGGTACCAAACCAAAAGGTTTAAATATAAGCATTGTGTAGATTGAAAGTGTAAACTATAAACAATCACATATTTTAAATCAGATAAAAATGCATAATGTACTCAAGAAGTATGCTATTGTGTGATTTCCCAACTCTTTATGGTTTTCACCCATGAGCTTATCACACAGTCTAAAGAACAGCTAAAATACCCCAGTGCTATGTATTATCAGCAAGCAAGTCAAAAGTAAATATACTGTGATATTTGTGCAGAAAATACCACATCACTGCTAGATTTAAAATACAATTTTACAAGCAGATGGAGGCTCAGTTGCTTCCTTTAAGAAACATGATAATGGTGACAGTAACTAAAACCTGGTTCAAGGCTCCAGAGAGCACTCCAGCACTACTGGGCTACAACTCATACCACACATTTTGGCCACAGAACATGGACTGAAACACAAAAGGAGGGGGTGTATCCATATTCATCAAGGATACCCACACCTCCAGGTTTGTGGCACAGCATGATACCTCTGAGATCATCCATGTGAAACTAACATCGGGCAGATCTGCAATGCAAATTGTGGCCTGCTACAGATCACCCTCCATGACCGAGGACCACCATTCCCCTTTCTGGAGGCAGTAGAAAACATGAAGGTCCTACTGAACACCCTGATCTTGGGAGATTTCAATTACCCTACCATTAACTGGGAAAACTATTTGAGTACAAACTACCAGGCTCAGCGCTTCCTAGAATTTATCAACTCAAATGCCCTGGATCAGCTGGTAAACTCCCCTGTCAGAGGCCACAACATATTGGACCTGGTCATCACCAACATGGGCGACAGGTGCTCCATACCGGAGGTCAACCCATCACTGGTTAGATCAGACCATAAACTAATCACCCTGGATGTCCACATCCCACCACCACCCCCAACCAAGGAAACCAGAGTGAAAAACTTTTCTAAAGCAAACTTCACCTTACTTAAGGCAGAGGTGGTAAGTTTCACAGCTCTCACGCTAAAGGATAACCACTGCCCAAGATGCAGAATCCTTTACAATTGCACTCTATGAGCACCTACAATGATGCATGGATTGTGCCATCCCTAGCAAAACCAAGACTCACTCCCCTAAGAGAAGGAAACTAGTCTGGTGGACCCCTGCCATAAACAGGTTATACAACAAAATGAGGAAACTAGTTCAGAAAAAAAGCAAATCCCAGGAAGGAAAGACATCCCTGATCAGTATCAGTAAGAAACTAAGGTCCTTCATAAAATCATCCAAGGCTAACTTCGAAAGAGAAATAGCCAAGGATTCGAAAGATAACCACAAAGCCTTCTTTAGCTATGTCAAAAATCTAAGTGGCAACTCGCAGATATGCTCTGAACTAGTGCAAAACAGCACAAAATATACTGAACCTACTGATATTGCCAACATACTGGCAGATAGATTCAGTGCAAACTTCACCTCCCTCTCACCTTCAAAAGGGCCCACAACAATACCAGAAAAGTGTAGTGTCCTGGAAATCACAGAAGCACAGGTGAAAACAGCCCTTTCAAAAGCCAAAAACACAGCATCAATGGGGCCAGATGGTGTCCCAGGCTGTGTCTTGCACAAACTACAGAACAAACTAACCCCCCCACCTAAACACGCTGTTCAACCTCAGCCTCTCCACAGGCTACATTCCCATAGAATGGTGCACAGCAATGGTTATCCGCTCCACAAAGGAGGGGCCACAACTGACCCTGGTAACTATCGCCCCATAAGCCTGACTAGCTTGGTCTGTAAGGCTATGGAGCGCATCATCATGGAACTCATTAACAAAGACATTGGGAACCACCAAACATTTGACCCGACCCAGTTCGGCTTTGTTAAGAGCAGATCATGCCTACTAATCCTGGTTGACTTCTTCGAGACAGTTACCAAGGCCACAGATGAGGGAAAGGTGGTTCACACAGCCTACCTTGATCTTGCCAAGGCATTCGACACCATTCCTCACTTGGGTATTATAGAAAAACTCACCAACCTGAACATAAACCCCTACGTCACAAGATGGGTTGCCAACTGGCTTACAGACAGAATTCACACGGTAAGAATAGCGGGCCCCAGGTCTGACTCTAAACCAGTCACAAGTGGTGTCCCGCAAGGCTCAGTTCCCAGACCCCTACTGTTCGGCATATATTTCTCAGAAGTACAGGCAAACACAGGAGGACTATGGCTAACCAAGTTTGCCGATGACTGCAAACTGGGAGCCATAAGTGACTCTCCGGCTGACACGGACATCCTCCAAAAAGGCCTTACTGAGACAGACACCTGGTGTCAAAGTCATGACCTCAAGCTAAATGCCAAAAAATGCGTAGTCATCCTGTTTGGGGAAAAACAAAACACCCACAAATTACTGCATAGGTGGCAGCCCCCTTAATACAGACGAGGTAATAAGAGATCAGGGGACCCAGGTAGATTGTAATCTCTCCTTTGACAATCATATTGCCAAAGTAGTTAGGAAATCCTTCTATGTGGCCATCTAATTACTAAGGGGTTTGCATCTAGAAATAAAGAGGTTATAGTGCTCCTCTACTCGCCACTCATCAGACCTATCATACAGTACAATGCCACATTTGGGATGTACGTCACAAGACACTTTCAACAGCTTGAAAGACCACGAAAGCACCTCACCAAGAGGATTACTGGCCTCAAACATATGTCCTATGCAGCCTGACTGAAAAAACTCCGGTTGTACTCAGTGGCATATCGTTTACTCAGAGGTGATCTCTGCCTGACTTACAAAGCCATGTCCAACTCAGAATTGATGGACATGCTCCACCTAAAGAAATCCAAGTCACTGCGAGCCACACGCTCTAGTGAGCTAAACCTCGCCACAACAATAAATAGAACATGCTGGAGGGATAGATTCCTGTCACAGAGACTCTCCATGCTTTGGAACAAAATTCCTAACTACATTAGGCAGAGTCTCTCACTAACACTCTTCAAGAGAAGCCTTGACGAGTGGATGGGTAACAGAAAATACACCCCTGGGATCACTTCATTGGCTCTGCTTGACAGAGGCTCAGTTAATTAATCAATGGGGTGGCGAAAGCCGACACACTCTGGCTAGGCTTATAAATGCCCTTGGGCAGATAGCCTAGTACCTACCTATGAACCTATTTCACAGAAAAGTACTTCTCCTTTCTGCTTGAAAGGTCATATTTCACTTTTTTATAACCTAAACTTGTTTACATTCTCTTAATTATTTTGGCATATAAGTCCATTGAATAAAGATATAAATTTCCTTCAGGTATCCTTGCCAGTAGAATAATTATTACCTTTGTAATCTAGTGCAGTAAGAACATTGCAGACTCATACCAGATGGATAACTTTCTGCTACTAGAAAAGGACAAAAAAGGATAAGATGCAGTTATGAATTTTAAGAATTGAGGTTGGGAAACAGTTTAATATAAGCTGATTTTCCTAAACTTTCTAAAAGAGTATAAAAGTTAAATTACTACTGTTATTTTTGACATTTTGTTTACAATGTATTCCAAATCTAGAGCATTAATGAAACTGTCTAAGAAAATATCTAAGATTTTATTTTAAGATTCAATTAAAATTATCTTTTCACTCTCTTGCATTTTATTTTCTTAGAAACATGTCTCAACTGTAGACAGGTTAATATGTCTGCAGACAGTTTTCTAATATTCGTTTTAAAACCATTAAAATCTCTGTCTGATTTTGATGTATATTTGTCTGGTTAAAACTAATACTGACAAAACAGCACAAGCAAGAATGATAAGGCAACTGCATTCTCTAAAGGAATGCTACAAACAACATGCTTTAAAACTGGAAAACAATTCACATACTTGTGAATATAGATTTATCCCTCTATAGATGATACCATCTCCAATATGGTTCTATATTTTATATAGATTCAAAGATTTCAGTACTGGGAAAGATTTCTTTTAAGTAGTAACATCTTATTTAGCACATTCTAGCATTATAACTGTTATTGACTGAACTCTCACATGGTTAGGCTACTGACTTGAATATATTCATAGTAAGGACTCCATTAGGCTGTCAGTGGACAAATGATCTAATTAAAGAATCAACAACCTTCTGCACCCATGCCAGTCAGTGGCACTCAAGCTAATTGTGTGGCATGCTGCAGGGCAACTTTTGAGATGAAATTGAGAGATTCATTGTTCACTATTGCTAAATGGGCATGCTGCACGTTAAAGTAATTTAGGGACTAGCATTCTCTAATGAGCACAGCAAGAGCTTTAATGATCAATGCACTTATCATGACTTTTGTTTCACTGCTTATGAAGTACCAATGGAAGTTATACTGGTTCTCATCATCTTTGGGTTCTAATTAGTGTTTTACTTGCATGTACGTCTGTGACTACTTTAAAACATATTTACCATCCTAATATATAGATATATTTTTGTTCTCCCAATCATTCTCGATTTACAGGTTTACACTGATATTACTATACTATATGGACCGTTCTGTTTATTATAACATTAAATTTGACCAGCTGTTAAGTGTATCTGTTTTACCATCTGGTTATTGTTATACTTATTATAAAATAAGTTAGTGTTGAAAAAGTGGCAATGTGGCCTAGTAAAAGGGTATTTTAAATGCACTTGGAGATTCTAGTGGGAAGGGGAATACAACAGATACAACTACAATAAATATGGCTGCATATTGAGAGGACATGAATGGCTGTGTTCAGGGGACTTCAATTTGAATTTTATTTATTTATTTATTTATTTATTTTTTGTTGAAAGTACGGTTTGAGTGTGCTTCTGGAATCTGGGTCAGTTTTTATTCTGGAGCTACCTCAAAATGTGCAAGTGTGCAAGCTAATGTCATTTTTTGCTATATTTTTTTCAGTAAAGAAATGTGCAGATAGGTAGCAGTCTGCTATTTGTAATCAATAAAATAATAATTAATATTTAAGTATTGAATCTAAAACAAAAAATAAAATACACTGAGAAAAGTTTAGGCAGCATGGACAGCTTATGCCTATCTGCAGACAGGTCTCATGTTGTTTACTGTCTGTGATTCGCATTCACAGTTTCTCTGTGTCTCAAGTTTTCAATGTCAAAGTAAGTATAAAGACAGATCTTCTGAAACTGATGATAAAGACAAGCAACACTGCTTCAAACAATCTGTAATTGCTTTGAGAAACAGACAAGTAGCTTTTTAAATTATGTCACCAAAAATGCTCTTTTGCCAGGAGCAAGGTAGCGGGCAGCTCCATCTGTAAGAAGAAAGGGCAAGTGCTTTAGTGATGGGGAGAACATAAACCATGCTTTATTAAACCATGCAATGAACTTTTTTCCTGATATCATAAATAAGAACAACATCATTGCTTATGCTGAAGAATTGTCATTGTCATCTATGACTGTATAAACTGAGTAGATGAAATTGCAACTAATTATAGGGGAAAAATGACTCTTAGGACCCCAGGCATGTAATCTGATGAACCCTGCACTTTATTAAAGCACAGACATCAATGCTACAGTCCATGACTTCCTATCATTGTTGACTACGTTATGCCTGAGGAAGTTCAAGGAAAGCTACTTTGAATGATTACTGTGCAAAGAACAACAAAAGCTGCTGACATATTTAATGCTGTCAAGGATGTTTTCACTGAACAAGCAGACACTGATATGGAAGGAAACTGGATTTGTAAAACTTTTGGAAACTGAAGCCGAGTGTTTTCTTTGGAATCTCCACATCATCGATTAGGAGAACTTTTACGCCATGACTTGTCTTCTGAGTTAAATAAAGTATTGATGAGAGCTATACAACTTACATACTTCTTGATTTCATCCTCATCACTAACGTGGCAGTGATTTTTTAAACTTTTAAATAGCACAACTACTACATGTGATGATGTAGTTCTGCACAGTAAAGTTCAGTGTTTGTGTTCAGGCAATGTGCTCATATGATTTGTTAAATGTTTTAAGCCCAACAATATATTCTTTAAAGAGGAATTGATCAACAATATGCAAGGGTTACTGATTTATGGTTCTGAAAAAATGACATTCATTTTTCAATGCGATAAAATTTGGGAATTAAATCAAAAATGTTAAGTGTAATAGCAATGAATTAATGCAATTGCTCTATAATTGTAGTTCTTCTCTGCATATGTGCAAAATTTAAAGAAATTCCAGGCAGAGAGCAGTCAAAGCAAGATGACAAAATTTATGACTTAAAATAACCAATTCCATGAATATCCTTTTTTCGTTACTCAGATTGTCCAAACTCATCAAACAAAATCAGAGGTAAGGTGACTTCCAAATATCACTTTTCTAAGTGGTCCTCCATTTTCATAGGGATATTGGATTAAAAGTTGGTAACTTAAAGTGGCTTGAGTTCACTGCGATTGGTGGGGAAACAGATGTATAAGTGATTAGCATACTCTGATGCTTGATGAAAGAAAAACCTCGGACTCACCACGAAATGAACTAAAATAAACTTTAATTGGTAAGCGCTTTCAATCAGCGATCGCTTCCTCAGACCATGACAAAATGTTAAAAACAGCAAGCTTAAATAGTAATACATCCTGACTACTTGAGCATCATTAGTCAATCAATTATCCAATTAAGCTTGAAAAAGAAGCAACATTCTTAAAGGAAAATTGAAGTTTAAAATTCAGCAGGGGTATGCCCAGAGTAACTTAGTAAATGATAAAAAATGATGTAAAAATACATGTTTAATCACAATACATTTAAGACTAGCAGCAAAACCTTCTTTAAAACAAACTTGGTAAAAGCATTTACCTAGTTAAGACTCATTTATAGAGCTGTACTAATCTAATAATAATAAAAAATACTTCATTATGCACAATGAAGCTAAAACTTTTTTTGTAAAATTGTGCAACATTATTAAAGCATATAAAATATATATACATAAATATGTACTTAGACTTCAGAAATATAACCAAGCTTATATCAATAAATATGCATATAATATTAAATACCAAGTAAACATTATAACCAAGGACAAGCTGTAAAATGTAGATGCACCCTGAAATAAAATAAAATAAAGTAGTATTGAAGTATTTTTTATTATTATTAGATTAGTACAGCTCTATAAATGAGTCTTAACTAGGTAAATGCTTTTACCAAGTTTGTTTTAAAGAAGGTTTTGCTGCTAGTCTTAAATGTATTGTGATTCAACATGTATTTTTTCATCATTTTTTATCATTTACTAAGTTACTCTGGGCATACCCCTGCTGACTTTTAAACTTCTATTTTCCTTTAAGAATGTTGCTTCTTTTTCAAGCTTAATTGGATAATTGATTGACTAATGATGCTCAAGTAGTCAGGATGTATTACTATTTAAGCTTGCTGTTTTTAACATTTTGTCATGGTCTGAGAAGGTATCGTTGATACCAATTAAAGTTTATTTTAGTTCATTTCGTGGTGAGTCCGAGGTTTTTCTTTCATCATTCATTTTCATTATTTACTGAGGACTCCTTGGCTGGTGCAGTGTTTTCGTTTGATACTCTGATGCTTGTTTTTATGGTTAAAAAAAGATAACATGTCATACTCTGCCATGTGGTTTGTTCCTGTCATTCAATTGCCCTTAGTTCATAGGTTAGTACTAAGCTAACTGCCCTTGCGAGCCATTGTAAGCCTAGCCAATTGTTCCTTGTGAGACTCAAACCCTGCACCTTGTGTTTGTAAGGCAAACAGCTTAACCATTAGGCCACCCTCCCAACCCTGAGTAGCTGAAGGAGTTCTGCTGCCCCTTGGAGTAATAAGGTTATCAATACATCAGAGAAAAACTATGCTTTGTCTGCTTTTATGGCAGAATTAGGGAAGATAAACTCCAGGTTAATGGAATTCATAGAGAGTAGTTTTGGAAGGATGTTTCTATATAGTTGAATTGATCATTTGGAAGTACCTAGCAGGCTTTGAATAAGTTCCTTAGAAACCATCTGAGGCAAATACAGATGTTGGATGTCCATAAAGTCTTCAGTGCACGGTCCAAACCAAAACAGTAAATCCTACCAAAAACGAACCAGCACAATGGTACTCCGGCTAAAAGACATTTATTATTGAAAATGATTAAGGCAAACCGGTTTTGGCTTTACTAAGCCTTCTTCACTGCTAAACCATAGATAATCAACTGTTAAGCAGCCCCTACATCCTGGTATTATATAAAGAAATATTTAAAGGCATACTGCTCATAAATAAATTAATTGAGTATATACACACATATCATATAACAATTCTATTATATTTGTTTATATTATGAATCATTATAAATGATATTATAAAAAATGACATGTGTACACATAATTAGATAAATATATCAACCATACGCATAAGAGGGCAGGTTGATATGTTATTCCATTTCATTTAGTCCAGGTTTGAACAGAGCTCCTAACCTGGTAATCCATATAGATTCCTTGTTGTTAAGTTTGTCATGCCAGCCTGCTTTAAAGTTTCTATGCAATTGAATCTTGTCTATAATGACGAATTTGAAATGTGCAGTGGGATGGCTGATGGTGTGTTTGTATAAGGCATTGGACAAGCGATGGTTTCTAATGGCACTAAGGTGTTCACTGATCCTCAGTTTAAATGGTCTGGACGTCTGACTGACATAAAAAGAGGAACAGGTGCATGTGGCTAGATATATGACCCAATCCGAACTACAATTTCCAAAAATATTAATCTGGTATACCTGAGATGTGTTTTTACTTGAAAATTCCTTGGTTTTAAGAATATGTTCACAAGCGCTGCAATGTCCACAAGGGAAACATCCCACCAAAGGGTCACCAAACAAAGTGGTTTGAACTGTTGTAGCTGGTGTATATCTTTTGTAGTGAGTAAAGCGAGATTGTATAGTGTGACCCCTGCGATATGAAAAGGCACATTTGTCTGGTAAAATGTTATTAAGTAGTTCATGAACCTTTAAAATGTCCCAATGTCTGTTAATAATCTCCCTAAATCTAGATGTATTATTACCAAATGTGGTTACAAATCTGCTCGGCTGGACAGAGTTGGATGTGTCATCATTCCTAGAATGTTGGTATTATAATAGAGTAGAACGTGCCATCTCACTGGTCTGGTCAATAGTTTTGGAAATATGATGTCTGGAATATCCACGACTAACAAGCCTATTGGACAGATCTTGTACGCAAGCTTGATCGTGTTCCTCTGATGAACATATGCATTTCATGCGTAGAAATTGGGATTTAGGAATATTTTGGATGATGTGCGGGGATGAAAACTGGATGCATGTAACAGCGTATTATATTGGGGGAACTTCCTATGTACCCGTGTAGCAAGTGTATGGTCTTCCTGTCTAGAAATTACTACATTCAAAAAAAAATCTCTTGATATTGTATGTTAAGAGTAAATTGTATGTCCCAAGGGTTGTTGTTAAGATACCTAACAAAATCAAACACTTGAGCCTTATCCCCACGCCACACCATCCAACAATCATCTGGATATCTTCTCCAGATGTCCAAATTGTTGATGAACATCATATATGTATGATTGTTCAAAAAATCCCATAAATAAATCAGCATATATGGGGGCAAAAGAAGCCCCCATTGCTGTGCCTCTGATCTGCCAATAGGCTTGCCCATCAAAGTAAAAAATATTTTTACACAACACATACTCAGTAAGTGTAATAAGAAAATTATTGAAACCAGTGGAATATGTTTCTGACTTGTCCAACCAATATGAGATTGCAGCTATACCAGCATCATGGGGGATACTCGTGTAAAGAGATGAAACGTCTAATGTACATAACCACCAATCCGCTTCCAATTGTGAATCCTGAATGATGTTTAAAAATTCAGTAGTGTCTTGTATCCTTGATCTTACATAAAGCAATAATGGTTTTAAATAATATGTCAGGAAAGCAGATAGTGGTTCAGTTAAAGACCCTCTCCCAGAGACAATAGGTCTACCTGGGGGATTGGTAGGATGTTTATGGATTTTTGGAAGAAGATATAAATATTGGGTCATAGGTTCCACCACTTTAAGTTGTTTACAAACCTGTTTACTAATAATACCTTCTTCTGTCACTAAATCCAAAAAGGAATCTATATGTACTTTAAAATTAGGTGTCGGATCAACAACCATCCTAATGTAAAAACGAGCATCGGACAATTGCCTGAGAGCCTCAGCTTTATATTTGCTGTGATCCATGACCACAATACCACCCCCCTTGTCAGCTGGAGTGATAACAATATCATGATTTAGTTGAAGTTCTGTTAGTGCTAATCTTTCTGCCTGGCTAAGGTTATGTGTAGTAGGTTGGTATCGAGTTGAAAAATGTAAATCTTTGATGACACATTCCTTAAAAATGGCAACATGTTTGTCCATAGGTGGTATAAATTCCGATTTGCCAAATTTGAAACCAGTAGGTCTTTGAGAGGAGTCATGATCTGAAAAAAATATTTTAAGATTAACCAATCTACAAAAATCATTGACATCCTTCAGCAGACTATGTTCAGAAACAAATGAGGTTGGGACAAAATTGAGACCTTTATTTAATACTTTATTGTGTGCAGATGATAATTCAAAAGATGAAATATTGTGTACATTATTCACTGTTTCACAATGTTCTGTAGTAAAAGATGTAAACTGGATGTTCCTGTTTCTATGCTTTCTGCCCCCCCCCCCCCCCACATGTCTTACGTCTAAAGGGTCTGACTGTTTTCTCTTAGCAGCTGGAGAAACCTGGTGTGAGGGAACATCATAATCTGTGGCGGAGGAAGTTTCGTCTTCCGACGTGCCACTGATGGTGGACTTTGTCTTTCTCAATATTGATCTAGGCCTTTTTCTGCCGTAATTCTTTTTGCTGCCTGTATCTGTAAACCTGACATTCTTAGATGTAACAAATGGTTTGTCCTTGTCGTAATCTGACAAATCCCTCTGAAATTTGTGTGTTTTTCTCTTAATCAATTGTTGTACTAAATTGGCCAAATCATTGGCCAAGTTAGTAATATAATCTTTAAAAAATTCTTCTGTTTCAAAATTCTGAGCCTCAAGACAGACCTTGTGGATATCAACTACTTGTGATTCAATAGTCCGTTCATAATAGCCAATCAGGGTGTTAACAAATAGCATCGAGGCTTGATGCTGGGCTTGTGCCCAGTCCTGTGAAAGTTGGGCATCAATGTTTGCTACTAAAGGTTGAAGGTGGATCCTTAGACCACTAGGTGTTATGTCTTTGAGTTTATAGGCCTTAAATAGTTTTAAGTGCCAGATATTAGACCTTAGGGATTTCATATTTCTGGTCAGTTTTTGAAAAATTAGACCACATCTATATTTAGAGTCACCTTCAACAATATTGGAACTGCTGGTCCCTCTTGTGTTGAACCCAAAGGCTTCCAGGTTATCTTTATCAGCCGATAATCCTTGCAGGATACCATTTAAATCCATGGTATGAATTGCTTGCAATATATCAAAACACTGTTTTTGACCAAAAAACAGGCTAATGACTTTATGTCAATTATGACTTTAATAGTACTATATATATATATATATATATATATATATATATATATATATATATATATATATATATACATGTGAATGTGTATATATGTTGACCCTATATACTGCGGAGAAATACCTTCGTATTATATAATAGAATAATGGCTCAACCAAAATGCCCCTCTATATATAGCCAAAGTGAATTATTAGAAAAAATATATGGCGGTACTATAGAGTAGTTGACAATTCGTCTCACTACAGTATAGTTATTATTAAATCAGATAATTGAAGTCAAACGAATAATGTGTCATTGGCATACTATTGTATAGATCAACAAATATTTTTTGTCCCATATGTAACCATGACTGGTCACATATAAATATAGTAGCCGACTATTCGTCTCTACTACCATATATTAAAAAATAAAAATAAACACCAACTTGTGCATCCAAACCTGTATATATATAATATTACTGGACCTTCATCCCATATAATGTTCAGAATTTGGATGTCCAAAATAAACTCACCAAACTGTCATAAAATAATGGTGATAAATGTTAGTAAGGCCAATATATATATAGAAAAGGGCATGAAGTTACCTACTTACAAAAAGGTTGAAAAAAAGAGGTAAAAGCTCCACAAATATTGCATCAACAATACCAAATCACATGTATCATAATGTTATCATTTGGAGAAAAACCTGTGCTTAGGTCAAAAAATGGTTTGAGCAATTGTTACCATAAATATTGAATCGGCTGAAAAAAGAACCTGAATAAATAAATAAGCCAAGAGCCAGAGTGGAAAGACATGTATATGACTGTAAGATATACACAAAGGTATGTTATGTCAGTAAAAAACAGAATGGCAAAAACAATTGCATAAGAGAACTGAATTGTAAGATTATAACAATTGAGTCCAGATTATGTGGCTAAATCTTCCTTCATATAAAGCCACATATAAAAAATAGGTCTAAATAATAATGTGACTGGTATGCCAGGACAGTATTGTAATCTGTCTCCCAAGAGCATCAACCCGACAGTGTCAAAAAATCAGGGCTAGTAACTAAATTAAACACACAAAAATAACTAAATAACAGAAATTTTTTTTGTCTTAATATGATATAAAAGCTGCCAATTATACTTGAGTTAAATGAGACACTGAAATATAAGGCCATACATGAACCACCATAGATGCAGTTATTGGTAATACACTTATTCATTACTAAAACAAATGTCCCTTCTAATTATCCAAATCAGCCCACTTGTGAAAAGAAAAATAAGTCCAAAACTGGGTCCTTTAACAGATAATGTTAAAGTCAAAGAATAGTCATTGAATCCACAACCAAAAAAGCGATAAAGTATGTCCTTTGATGTAATAATTGAAAAATCCTGGTAATGTTTATGTTAAGTCCACAGTACCTGTTCGATGGATGTATTACAATGGCTTCAAACCTTAGTATGTGCCAAAAGGTAGTCGATAAATAGTGGACCTTCACAAAATGCAAATGACCACAATGAGTTGAAAATGTTGGCTTAAACACAAAGAATAGATCCCTTTGCTTGATTCACTTCCAAAAGAAGCTATCCACGAGGTAGGCCCAATATCTAGAACTAATAGGGATTAAACAAGAGCAAATAAGGCTGACCCAAAGCAATAACAACTCATGGATATTGCAGATAGGAAGCCCGCATTCCATCCCCGATGTTGTAAAAGATAAAGCACATAGAGACCAAATAATCCTGGTTAAGTAGGAGCTGCAGAAAAAATGTTGCTGACATACCAAGCGTCCCCAGCATGTAAAGCGAACAGTCAGACCAAACCAAACACACGCACGAGGGACTGAGTGCACGGTCCAAACCAAAACAGTAAATCCTACCAAAAATGAACCAGCACAATGGTACTCCGGCTAAAAGACATTTATTATTGAAAATTATTAAGGCAAACCAGTTTCGGCTTTACTAAGCCTTCTTCAGTGCTAAACCATAGATAGTCAACTGTTAAGCAGCCCCTACATCCTGGTATTATATAAAGAAATATTTAAAGGCATATTGCTCATAAATCGATTAATTGAGTATATACACACATATCATATAACAATTCTATTATATTTGTTTATATTATGAATCATTATAAATGATATTATAAAAAATGACATGTGTACACATAATTAGATAAATATATCAACCATACGCATAAGAGGGCAGGCTGATATGTTATTCCATTTCATTTAGTCCAGGTTTGAACAGAGCTCCTAACCTGGTAATCCATATAGATTCCTTGTTGTTAAGTTTGTCATGCCAGCCTGCTTTAAAGTTTCTATGCAATTGAATCTTGTCTATAATTACGAATTTGAAATGTGCAGTGGGATGGCTGATGGCGTGTTTGTATAAGGCATTGGACAAGCGATGGTTTCTAATGGCACTAAGGTGTTCACTGTTCCTCAGTTTAAATGGTCTGGACGTCTGACCGACATAAAAAGAGGAACAGGTGCACGTGGCTAGATATATGACCCAATCCGAACTACAATTTCCAAAAATATTAATCTGGTATACCTGAGATGTGTTTTTACTTGAAAATCCCTTTATCGCTTTTTTGGTTGTGGATTCAATGACTATTCTTTGACTTTAACATTATCTGTTAAAGGACCCAGTTTTGGACTTATTTTTCTTTTCACAAGTGGGCTGATTTGGATTTTGGGCTAGGCTTATAAATGCCTTAGGGCAGATAGCCTAGTATAAACCTATGAACCTATGAACCTATGAACCTATATATATATATATATATATATATATATATATCTTACTTTTTAATTGTGGGTTTCTAATATCTTGATGGGAGTGGACCCCATTCATAAGTTGGGGTACAATTAGAGTTCATGAAATTACCATTCTTTCAGGCTTTGATTTTGCCAAGAGTGCTCTTCACAGCAGCTGCAGTGTACCCAGAATTGCCTCCTTCTGTAACTCATACAGAATTGCATGCATTAGTAGCATATCTAAGTAAGACTGTAAATTCTTTTTTATTTGATCCATTGTTCCTACCACTATTGGAACTGTCTAGGTATCTTTTTTTCATATCATTCTTGCTTCTGTCTGCAAATTCTGATATTTTATAACTTTGTGTCTCTAGACACACAAGACACTGTAATCACTAGGTGTTGCAATTTCAGTTATCAATGCTACTTTTGTTATATCTGGTTTTCTTGCATATATTTTTTGAACTGTTGGTGATGGGTGATCCCATGTGATATACACCATCATTCTCTATAATGCTTTGCAGTTAATGTTTCCAATGCTTCTCAGCTACTTCTATATTGTAGTGATCTGCACAATCCCCAGTGCAACAGCTCTTGCCACATTATTGTGGCTTTCAGCATTTAGGCCCTCTGCAATGAATGTACCACATCAAGCAACAATATGTGTGACTGTTTTTGGTTCTTTTTTACACTACCTGCAATTGACTGTTTCTCCCACATTTTCAATAGATTTTGTAAACCAACTTGTATGTAGCCGACTATCCTGGGTCACCATTATTAGCCCTTCATCTTTTGGTTTCAATTCACCAGTGCTTGACCATTCCTGTGTCAAATGTCGGTCAACATAAGATTGTTCCAGGAGATCTCTGTACTTGTCACTATATTTATGTTTTTTCCACTTTTCTTTCATTTTCATCTCTTACTTCTTATAGTCTTTATTTCTTTTCTTTGCATTTTTTTGACAGATTAAGATGCTTTCTGATTTGTGTTTACTTCTGTTTTCATTTCCATTCCTACTTGACACCAAAATACTTCTGCTAAACTAAATAAAGAGTCACTTAGACTTCTCCTCATGTTTTAAAACTTTCCCTATGTTTGGATCTGATTAGGTTAGCAGATGTTTACAGTCCTATGATTGAAGCTCTGTATATGTAACCAATTTCAAGGAGGTCCATACCTCCTTTAGAGCAAGGAATGTATAATCTTGGTATATACTGATTTTTGTTTATCATATCATGTTATAAGCATTTTTCTTCTTTTCCAGTTGAATCATTCTCATACTTTTTGGAACCAGATAATCACCCCAAAACAAGAAGAGGAAATTGATTTTTAGCTTGGACTTTATTCCTAGATGTCAAGACAGTTTTCAATATCAGTTGTAGCCTTCTCAAGTATTCCTTACTGAGCTTTATTCACATTTGTTTATGTTTTCCTCTGATCCTTCATCTATTCCAAAATATTTATATACTTCCAGTTGCTCAAGGTCTTTTATATCACAGTCTTGTCCAAGGTTGATATTTTCTTGGTGCTGTAGCTTTCCTGTTTTAAAAGTTGCTTTTGCACATTTATCAAGACCAAATGGCATTTTTATATAATCTGAGAAAATTTGAATCATTTGTAGTTGTACTTTCAACTCTTCATCTGATGAACTATACAGTGTTAAATCATCTACAAGAGCTAGATGTGAAATCTGTAAACAATGCTGTTTTCTGGGGTTTCTGTTAAGTAAATGGGTCTATATCACTTTAGTGAAGTGGCAGTTCAGCGAATGCCATTTCATTGGAAATTTCATTCATCAAAATCCGCTCTTGTTGGGGACAGTACAGTGAGGGTTGGGAAATTTACCTTTTCCCCACTATAGTATATATATATATATATATATATATATATATATATATATATATATATATATATACCAACTCTGAAAACACACTATAGTGGGGAAAAGGTAAATTTACCAA
Organism: Protopterus annectens; assembly: GCF_019279795.1. Lineage (NCBI taxonomy): Eukaryota > Metazoa > Chordata > Ceratodontiformes > Protopteridae > Protopterus > Protopterus annectens. The sequence goes on from NC_056732.1 coordinate 331,828,436, forward strand.
CCCTCACTGTACTGTGATTTCAGTATGAACAGTTTGATGAAAGGCATGTTCAATGTAAGTGAACCGAAAATGTCGTTCGCGGAGCTGAATTTTCGCTGAAGTAATGTAGACCCAAGTAAACAGCTTAATGGGTTTAGGGCAATATAAAACAGCAGAGGTAACAAAGAATCACTCTGGAATATCTCCATTTAGATTTTTATCACTGGGATAATAATTTGCCGTTTGTCATGGCTCAACTGCAAAGTGGATTTGCCATCATTATAAGGTCAGTGTAATGTAATTGTTCAATGTAGGGTGTAGTTATGCATCTGTAAGCACTCCTTTAGTCCATGAATGTGGATGCTGTCAAATGATTTTGTAATCCATCAATGCCATAGTGAAATTCTTCCCTTTTTACAGTTCTCTATTTCAGCTTTATTTTGCAACAAACAATCCTTTGTTCCATATAACTTTCTTTTGTTACCCTTTTGTTTTATTGCCATAACTGAGTTTTTCTTCTAAATGACTATAGACTCTGTATCAATTCCAGTATATAATTTGTATATTGTCAGAAGGCAAATTATTGGTCTGTAGTTCTTGGGATGGCTTCAAGTTCACTGTTAAGGAGGAGTTTTTTTTTTTCTTCCACCTGTTGTTAACAATGTTGCTGACTGTTTGGGATGTGTGCCTAGGTAATTCTTACTTGGGGCGAAATATATAAGCCAGAAGTTAGGGACTGCTTCTGGTCCTGGGGTTTTCCTTTTAGGAGCTTTTCTTAGTTTTGTCTTAGTTTTTTCTCTCTGGCCATTACATTGTATATCCTTTGCAGTAGAGCTCCTTAGTGGTTCTTTTACTTCTCTCTGTTCAGCATCTTTTTTTATGTTCAACGAGGTCTTCATAAATACTTAGTCTAAATGTGCTTATTTCTTCTTTTTTAAATTTTTTTGGTAGCGTTTTTGTTCCTTTTGCTTTGTTTCCCAGTTTGCTATACAATCTTTTTAAAAAGGCCATGAATTAATTGTTTATGTTGTACGTTTTCTTTATATTTATCTACATGCCTTTGTCTGCCTGTGCTGATATTTTTATTTTATTATTTGCAATAGTGTATGATTGGTAGTGGTATGTTTTGATACTGTACATTATTTTTACTATATCTATCATTCTAGGTATTTTTGATGATCTGTTCTCTTATTTATATTCCTGTAGCGATGATACATCTGGTCTTAATTGCTTTATAGTTTTCTCTTTTCGGTGCTTTCATGGTGCTATTCATGTGTTTTCTTCCTTTCCTTTGGTAACTCTACACTTTTGTGGTTATACTTTATCTGTTATTAGTTTAGCTGGACTATAATACCGGTTTCCTGGAAAAGGTTTCAGAGCATCTTCTTGTTCAGATAGCTCCTGCTCTACCTTTTGCTCCTTAATCTGGAGACCCATAATTGCATCATGCTTCTTAATCTGCTGACCCATAATTCCATCATGCTTCTTAATCTGCTGACCCATAATTCCATCATGCTCCTTAATTTGCTGACCCATAATTCCATCATGCTCCTTAATCTGGCGACACATAATCCCATCATGCTGCAGCATTGCTTGTGTTGAATTCTCCGCACTGAATCCTTCACTTCACAAATAATCCATACCTTCTGTAAACTACATGTAGAAAAATGATGCCAGCCTCACTGCTATGCACATTTCAAAATCCCTTCACTAAAACCTGAATTAATGAATTTGTTGACCTTCTTATACTTAAATGATAGCAGATAAGCAGATAAGCTAATTCTCCTGCATTTGCAAGGGAGTCTGCTTATTACCAATACAGAAAAGCACAGCTAATGACAGTCATATAAGAGTTATACCTCAATGGGTATAAAGACAGCTGGACTTTCCTACAAATAAGCATAAATCCAGATTCATGGATAATGCCTTTGCTGCATACCAGAATCAGAGTGAATGCTGCACATTCCACACTACTGACAGAGAGATTCATGGACAGACTCAGACTGCAGTCAACATCTGCTCAGTGCAAGGCTAAACAACTCATATTTTTTAATAAGCTACATTTAATATACTTTTCATGTCAGAATAAGACCAAAGTCTAACATGTGCCTAAATATGGCTGGAGGTGGGTGCCTTTGCAAGACAAGGAAGAAAGCATGACCACTATGTTTTTGTAAGGCTGCAGATGGTCATTTGAGGGGCATGTTTCTCAATTTGATACCAGGCAATGGTTCAGTCTCACACACACACACACACACACACAACACATACAAATATGCAAAAACGCACAAACGCACATATACATACACACTCGTATGCATGCACACAGACACGCTCAGGTACGCACTCACTGCGGCACACAGTGAGTCTTCTCTTATGCGGTGTGTGTCATAGGTCTAAGTATATGAATTTATGAATTAAGCACTAAGATTTTTTTTTAAGGACTGGTATTTTAATTTTTTTTTTCAGTGGAAAGGAAAGGAGAAATTTTGTTCTTTGTTTGTTTCTTTCTTTCTAGATGCAACTAGGTGTTAAAGCACTGTACCTAAATCAACAGTGACATTTTTAAACAAAACAGTCATGAAGTTCAAATGCCCAAGTACCTGTAGTGTAAAATCTATGTTAGTCCACTAAAAGGTATAATATCTCCTCTATGTTCCATTGTTTAAGGTAGGCCAAAATGTGTTATGACATTTGAAAGGTTGGAAGATGGAGGAAGAGGTGGATAATCCTGGGGGGCATGTAAAAAGTGTTATCTTCAAATGTAAGCTTTTGAATGTAAATAGAAGAATGAAAGATGGACTGGAAACAAATATGATATGGTTAATGGTAGATGTTAGTAGAATTCTGACACATAAAAAATATACTTATCATAAAAGTGGTATGTAAGCAACAGGCAAAAAAGAATATGAGTTAATTAAGAAGAAGGCAGGTAAATGCCTAAGTAGAAATGACAGCGGAAGCGAGCTATGAAGTTGAAGGTAATTACACTGAGAATTACAAATGGGTTTACAATTATTGCCACGTTGTTATATGTTCAATCAAAGGATTCAAGGAATTAACCTAGAAAGAGAAGCTTGGGAGATCAGTTTGTTTGATTTTTTTTAAATACATTGGGAGTTTTAGCTGACCTGAGGTACTAGCAACTAAAAAGAAGCTGTGGCAGCACAAAGTGTCTGACACTTAACCCTCAACCTGTTATTTACAGAATCAGAGACATTGACAAAAATAATCAGGGGCAAAGGCTGTAAGTCATGGATACATTATAGATACTAACGATGCTCGCTTAGAAAGGAGATAACTTTAAGATTTATTAGAAATGCACATTTTCTGAATGAAGAGCAATGCATTTGTAATGTTTATGCCTGGCACTAATTATTGAACTTAATTGTCACTATTTTGCCATAGAATTATGAATTTTCTGATGGGCAGAACAAAATTTTCAGAGAAAAGCAGAGATGTCCCTTAAAATCATGGACATTTATGGAGTTGGCAGGACAACGTGTCTCACAGGTTTTAAAACTGTTGGTTGACTTGTGGTATATTTAAATGCTTCCAACTGCCATTCTTATGGTAGTGCAAGGTGCTACAGCTTTTAAAGTTTTGTTTTCCATTGCAATTCCTTGGTAACTGCAGAGGTTCACTTAGTTAAAACATCAACATTTGTATGTAAGTACCCTGCTATAAAAAGCTTGTTTTAGTAAGGTTTTCATATATGACATTCAAAATGTAATCAGGGCTGACCATGTAGTGTACAGAGGCTTATGGATGAGGTGCTAATCATAACCAGTTTATTATGTGTGAAGAAATAAATTTCAAGAACATATAACAAACTACAGTTACGACCAGCAAACAGAAAACACTTTCTTTGCCTTGTTTGTTAAAGTTTACATTTCCTCATCATTATACACTATACGGTTATATCGCACCTTTCAACTCGTATACTCTGATGGTCATTAGGAACATGGGAAATGTAATGGATTAACAACATAATCAAACATCAAGTGAAGGGGATTAGTTGAAATGGTATGAATAGGGAAGGTAGATCTGCATTTGGAAAATAGTTTATTTATAAATAATAATAATAAGTTCTTTCTGTGGACAGTGAGAATAAATTGTCTTATAAAGTATATGATGTTGCTGAGACCGTGAGACATAAAACTGGGTATTGAATTAAGTGGCAACTGCTACCTCAGTTAGTTGCATTAATTTGTGGGATACATAGGCAGTGATTTTTTTAGTACACTTATAATGACCTTAAGATATAGCTGAACTGCTTTAAACCTATGTAAGAGAATATTGCCACAGTAATTGATTATTTAAGATTAGAATGATAAATTTAAAAGATAATATTTGTTGTTCAATTTTCTTACATTTTTTTTTAGTTTATTTCTCCTTAAGTTTTCTCTTCTTGCTGTGACTCCTGGCCATCCTTGAATCTCCTTCTGTATCCTTATGATTCAAAGCTGAAAGCTGAAAAACAGTTATGCTTCCAGTGGCATTTTCTCAAACAAGTTGTCTGGAAAACATAGCAATTTAGAACAGTATGTGCAGACAGATATTCCTATGGGAGAATTCATTGTAGGTTTCTGCTCCTGAAAACGAAACATATGCAGTACCCTGGAAAATCAAATACTATGGTAAATGTCATGTATGCATAATGAAATATTAGAGTGATTACACTAGATTTCAAACAAAATTGCAATCTGGAAAGATATCAAGCTAAAGCTAAACTTGAAGCAGTCATCAGTCTCTGGAGTTTTCCATTGGCTGCAGCAGTATGAGACTGTGAAGCAATAGCAGATGGTTATTACAGTCATGACCTCCCACCTGCTATGGAGTGAATATAAATAATCAAAGTCTAGTACTTGTACTAAGCTACTGCATAGCGGCTCAGAGCCTCAGGTGTATGCAAAGGCTGGGCCTTTGGCTGAATCTGTGAAGAGAGTACATACATGCAATGGTGCACCTCTGCCAGATACCACCTTATATTTCTGTGCCACTTTCAATATCACTCTGCTACTCTCAATGTAAATGTCTGACTAACCATACACAACTTACACTGGGACATGGGATTCCTACAAATAATATCAGTATTCAGAATGTTTACTGTCCCCTATCTAATCATATTCTATGCATTCTCTGATCCATTTTATGATATGTCAGTGCTGACATTTAAAGGTACATTACATATTGTTGTAGAGTACAGAAGGTTAAAGGTATGATCTGCTGAGACAATTCCTCCACTTGGTCTGGGTTTGATGCTTTCTGTCTCACATATGTTTTGCATGATTCTAAGCAAGTCATTTAATTAGACTAATGCATTTGAGTTACCAATTAAAGTGGTACAAGTGCCTACTGAGTCTTTCTCAGTTTATAGTTTAATAAAAATAATGTTCAAATCCTTCTTATAAAAACAACCTGAATTATGTGAGGTATCAGGATAATTCAAAATGCTTCATAAATATTTCTTTTTATTTAAGTTTCAGTCATTTAATTGGATACATAGGTGAAATGGACCACATAAGGGCTTCTCTTTTTAAGCCATGATCTAGTTGCATTAAACAACATGAAAGTTTTACAAACTGACATTGACTCAGCAAGAACAAAAAACAGGAACTAGTTATAATAAGATTTTTGTATAAATAAAATTAGAAAGACACATCTATGAAATAGTATAAAACAATCATCATTGGTGTAAATAAGATGAAAAAGTGCAACTAAGATGAGAAAGTGTGACCTGTTCTACCCCAGTACCCACCAGAGTACAAAAGGAAAGCAACAACAATCATATATTACAAGCCATATGGAGTTTGAAGATAATTCAGGGAACACAGCATTATACAGAAGGTGCAATTTTAAAAGCTGTCTTTCATTTTCTTTTTTCAACTTGGCATTCTTTGTTTTTGTTTTTTGTTTTTTGTCATATAAATGCACAGTTACACACTGACAGTAACAAGATATCAGGAGATATTAATATAAATATATATGCAACAGGTGGTGAACACATTGCAATAAACTGTAAGCTTCATCCAGTGACAGTCTCACAACATAACATCTAGCAGATTATAAAGTGGAAGTGAATGGGTTTGGATCAATTAGTGCAGTATGATGAAATTCCTCACTCCACTTACAAACACAACGGCCCCAGAGCACAAATGAACTTGGCATGCTATCATTTCAAAGAATCATTATGTACTGGACACATGAAATCAGTGCCCTAGTTACAGTACTGGTAGCTTCAGAATGGACTGGGAAGCAAAGCAGCACAATATAATTAATTCTAGGCAGACCTTAAGTGTTTTAATTAATTCACAAAGGGGATCAGAATAGCACCATAAACACTGCTGGTTATCTTATCGGGTCACTCTGTATACTCGTCAAAGTTTAATTCCAGTTCTCTTTTCACATGTTTATGAAATGACATGTCTGTTAATTCCCTATGGATGAGAAACAGTGTCAAGGCTACAAGGAATGAAAATTTACATGTGGTCCTAACCAAAACCTGATGAAATAATTCCAAACATTCTTCTTTGAGTAAAAACAAAATGAAAACTCCAGCAAAGCTAGAACTTCCAATAAGTGACCTCCCAAACCTCCTGTATCAGAGGCACATGGGATATATGCAAATGATCCTTATGAACATCAGGTGTTTCAGCTAATTGGCAATTCTGAATGCCCATGACTTGTTTCATCATTTTAATGGACAATTTCAAGCCAATAAAATCAAACCCCACTAGCTGTGTACAGAATATTTCGGCCTTGTTATGACCTCATCGGCACAGCACAAGCAAAGTGTTTGACTAAGCATTAGAAACACAGGGCTGTTATACCCAGCTGATGTCCATTATCATTAGGGTCACTGCAAAAATATCCCAAACATTCTTCTTTGACAAGAATGCTGGCAAAACCTAAGAGAGGGCTTGTTATAGACTGAATCCTGTTCCCAAAGTAGTTTACAATATGAAAAGGACCATAGCACGTGCATCGTATCATCAGATCTGCCCCCACACTCATTGTAGATACTGTTTGTACCAGGAATAACTGTGTTGATAATGAAATCTAGGTACAAATTAGATATCATGTCAGATTTTGACATGAGCTTATCTAAAGCATTGCTGAGGGAATGGAGGCCATTGCTTCAGGCCAAAAGTCAATGAGCTCAAGACAGTCCTCTGACTAGGATGCATGCTGTCCTTAAATGGCAAAGTCAGTCCTCTTTAGACTAAGCTAGACTAATAAAACTTATTATAATGTTTAATCACTTTTCTGTTGCATAGTAAAGCAGCTGGACATTTGGTGCCAGTTTTGACTGGATGTCGGAACAGAGTATTGGGCCTGTTGTTTTCAGCAAAATGTTGTGAAGTTGATACACAGTCATATCAGAGCCAGGTAGAGCCCCCATATGACTTCAAAGAAGGCCTAGTTGTCACCAATACTGTTAAGCCTGAAAGTATCTGTGGACTATGTAGGACATTTTGCATCACTAGCCTCCTAGACATGAGGCCAAACCTTGAGTTCCATTAACAGGGAAAGGTTCATATTTTGAATTAGTATATGACGCAATGGCAAACATTAATGTGCAAGCTGACCAGGTGATCACATTTGGTATACAGCCTAAAGGGTTCAGAGTTCCACAGTTTCCTGTGGGGAAAACTCAAAAAATACTTCATGAATGCAGCTATGGGGTAGGCCTTATAATACATCCCAGGACCCTGCAGGTAAAAATGAAAGTGTGTCACTGGCTACTAAAGGATTCACATGCAATATACGCTCTATGTGCTGGTCACATACACTTACAGAAGATGGAGTGGAGTGGAATTAATTAGGTGCAATTAAATCCTTATGACAACATGCGAAGTTGTTAAACTAGGTGAGTCATTGCTGTAATTTTAGTGACAGTAACTATCCATGATGATGAAAGTGAGTCAAGGCCACCTTTCCAAACCTTGCAAACTGTAGTCTTGAATGCACCAAGTGAAGAGAATTTGAGCTGCCAGGTAACAAGAACAGACTACAGGTGGAGAGATCCCTCTCTACTTTGTAGTGAAAACACATATCTTCTTCTAGTTTAATTTGAAAACAGTGAATAAGCACTGAGAATTGCAATAATATTATCTGCAAAAACAACTAACAATGGGTATTCCCTCATCTGTTACATGTGGAACGTCAGGATTCTCCTGTATATGTTTAATCAACTGATCCAAAGACAGGTTAAAAAAAGGGGGGGCAGTGGGAATCATGGCTTTGTATCAACATAAAGGAGTATAGAAGTTGTAAGATGTTATTGTCTTCCACTAAAGCTAAAGGAGAGGAATAAGAACTGAGTACCCACTCTCAGAAGCTGGATAGAAAGGCAACCTTTTGATAAGGGGGCCTTATGCAGGTACATGCCTCCCTAATAAAAGCCTTTTCAGCACTGAGCATCACCTTCAGCCAAGGTGATGTGGGGTCTATATTACACGACTGAAGTTTCAAAACTTCGAATCTGATATGGTCGACACCATATAAACGAAGTTGTGAAACATCGAAAATGTAATAAAACACAACAACCTACAAAAACAAACCATTTAAACGTTCTAAGCAGGGAGGGCAAGCCCCCCTGAAACCCCCACAGCACCCGCTACTTAAATATACCAACTTTGAGATTGCACTACAGTGCACAAAAGGGAAATCTTCCTTTTCCGCGCTGTACAGAGATCTCCATTAAAAGATTTGATATCAGAAGATCAAAGTTTCAAAACTTTGAATCTGATATGGTCAACACCATATGATCAAAGTTTTGAAACTTTGATCTTCTGATATAGACCCAGTGATGTAACACTATAGGACTTCTGGACAGGAGGATAGGATATGAGGATGAGGATGGAATGAAGAACACTGATAATGTGATGGATTGTGAGGTCAAGCAACTGACAATCCAGTTTTCCTGCTCTGTGTGCAAGTTTCACATAATAATGAAAATGAGTGGAAACTTCTGATTGGTTAATTATATAATTGCATTGAATGCATTGTAATGGACATGCTTAATGCAAAGAAAAGTTTTTCTGCTGCCTATTTGTGATAGTTGGCCTCAGCCAAGAATCTCTGCTCATTAAACCCAACAATACACACTCTTTGCAGAATCCCTTGCCTGTAGTCTACTCTAACCATGCAGCATTCAAAAGAGTGTATGACCCAGGAGATGAAACAAAACATCATACATATTCCATTATCTTTCGATCTGTTTACTTTTACATGAAAAACTGATCCAATGTACAGTTGCCTTCAGTAATCTCTAAGGCATCTTGGGCTCTCTGTTTCTAGGAGAAACCTGTTGCCAGGCCAGAAAGCTGTTTATTGGTAAGGAAGTCATAGTTATCAACTGAGACAGGGAATGCTTCTAAAAAAGTGTCATCCTTCATGAAGTAACCAAGTCAAGTGTACAAATCTAGGTAATGTTTAAATATCCAGGCTTCTAACACCACTATGCTCATGTACAAGCATTTGCCAAGTTTCCACTTTCTGACTTCATCTCTTTATTTTGTGACACTCAATCCAGATCAAGATCCTTTTTTAGCTATGATATTCATCATCTCTCTATATAAATCCACAAAAAGGAGTTTAGTAACCCTTCTGAGTTTTCACTGGCATTTAATTTTTGCCTCAGGCTTTTTCTAACTAGATTATAGAGTGCTCTTCCTGTCCTGGGTTATCCAGATATGGCCCACCATAGAATGTAAGTGTGTTTCAAAACAAAGCATTTATCAACAACAACATGCCACTTTTTCATTTGCCATTGCAAAGTCTTTCTTATCATGCCATAGCTTAAAAGCCCAAAGGATTTGGTATTACCTTTGCATGATGTTCTAGTAAACAGTTAAACAATCCTAACAGTGATGGGTGACATGAAATCCACAACGGTATTCTAAAATTTTAATGCTATTATTTTATTGAAATATTTTATTTAATTTGTTAACTGTGTAAGTGGACTTACCTTTCATAAATCCTTTTCTACCTTGCTGTTGATGACTAGGGCAAGAATAATTGTAGTATGTATAAACAATTTGATTGACCAATTTGCCAATATATTTGTTAACTTAGCAACTCAAGCTTACATATGCAATAACACAACCCATGAGGATGACCAAATTAGTTGGGAAATAGAAATTAGCTTAAGGGCTGACTTGGGTAAGTCATAATCCATCCAACCACAGCTGTGTACCCTGAAAATGTTTGTTGCAGTCCGCTGTCTGTATACACATAGCATCTTGTAGAGCTATTCATAAATGTTGACCTTTACAGACAATACATTCTGGAATAAAAAAAATACTGAGTCATCCGGAACACACTAGGTTTTTGATTGGTCCCTAGATCTGAAATTAAAGGATCTAGAGCCCAGAGTGTTAGATTACAATATGTTTCCTACACTATTCTTGATGATTACTTTATACACTTCTTCTTCTTCTTTCGGCTGCTCCCATTAGGGGTCGCCACAGCAGATCAACTGTTTCAATTTCTTCCTGTCCTCTGCATCTTGCTCTGTCACACCAACTGCCTGCATGTCCTCTCTCCCCACATCCATAAACCTTATCTTAGGCCTTCCTCTTTTCCTGTTACCTGGCAGCTTCATCCTTAGCATCTTTTTCCCAGTATACTCTGCATCCCTCCTCAGCTCATGTCCAAACCAACGTAATCTTGTCTCTCTGGCTTTGTCTCCAAACCTTCCAACCTGGAACTGGTCAGTAGGCAAACTACTCTACAAACACTCCCTTGCCCATGCTTGGAACAAACGTCCTCTTGACTTACGTTCAATCTCCCACACCTCACACTTTAAAAATAAACTAAAGCTTATTTTCTCAATTCCAGAACCTGCCCTTGCCATGACCCTACATAGTCTTCCTTCCCTTTATGTGCCCTCAAAAGGACCATACTTAGTACCTCATTACACCTCTCTCTCCAATGTGTCTACTATGCATTTGCATAATTTTATACAAACAAAATATTTTTATTGTTGACCTATTGAACTATATCAATGTAAAATTGTTACTTAGCTTCTTTTTAATGCAACTTTAACTTTATGCATGTAACCCAACATATGTGAATCGTTTTACTATAACTACTATTATATCAATATTGTTTAAAATTGTACTTGTTTAAAATGTACTACTGGAGCTTTTCTCCTTGGGTCTCCACTGAAAATGGGCCACAAGCCCAGTTGGAAAAAAACCCGGTTAACAAATGTCAATGAAAAAATAAATAAATAAAAAGTATGATATTTGTTCATTTAGCTGTGGCTTAAGGAGTGATAGACCAAACAGAATGAGACAGAAGTGTTTAAATTACTCCCAATTATGTTAGGTAAGTAGTTTGCATAAGAGTGCCCCTATGTAAGACATTTTAGTCAGAAGTTCATTTGGTCTATCACTCAGATGAATTGATTCCATAGGACAATCTGCAATTAATTGACTAAATCTGAACTGTAAAGTTACAGTCACAATTGCCAAGTGTGCCCTTAGCACCACTCCTTTTAGCTCCTCTCCATTGTGTTCAGCACTCTGTTTGCACTTGTCTTTCTTTTCCTCTTTGTCAGCTATTTCTGTTGTTTCACTCACTCTGTCCAGCTGGATATTTTAATGGTCCAGCTGGCTTCAGACATATTTGTCCTTTGATGGTTAATCAGCTCATCCTCAGTCTCCGAACCCTTTCATTTACCTTATCTTCCTCTTACTTTGCTATGTTTAGAGATTTGTTGATGTGGCTATTATCCAGCTAGCCCTCCTTGGTCCTTGCAACCTGAAGTCCATGAAGTTGACCATATATCAACCCTCCTGTTTGCCATGTTCTCACTTTTCATTCTTCTCACCTTCATCTACAATGTTATCATTTATCCTCTTATTCTTGTATATTACTGTTCCTACTTTCCTTCCTCTGCTAACCTTATCGAGTACCTTACAGCATGTGATTATCACATCCCAGTCCATCTTACTATTTGTGCAGGTGTCTGTTATGCCAGCCATAGCCAATATCTCTGACAAAACCAGGTTCCTTGCTCCAGTTTGGTGGTACTGCCTAATAGGATCCTCAAACCCTCATTATTCTTCCCTTGCACCTTTCCTACTTGCTCTATGTCATCATCCATTGTTTTTCTTCCAAAAGTACTACTAATACTGGTCTTTACTTTGCTGCTGCTCTCCTTCACCTATTCTTCTTTGGTTTAAAAAGATCATGAACTTTATTTCTCTTTCCAGTTCATTGTTAAGGTCAGCTACATCCTGGGAGGTTTGAATAGAGCATATACCAACTGAAAGGTATCCCAATCTGTTCCTACTTTTAACTATTCTCTTTCAGCCTTAAACCCTGTACCTTTCCCATACCAAGGGGTAACAGATGTATTGCACTGTTCCATCCTTCAATGCTGATTTGTGGTATCAGAAGCACTTATAAAAAGGCCACCAAACTTTCCAGCCCTGCAGATGCTACTTGACAGTTCTTTGATTCTTTTGGCTGCTTCATTTATCATCACATCCTGTTGTTCATGCTCACACAGACTCATATGAGTGGGTGTTAGGTATCCATATGGACTACTATATTTGGGAGTTCTGTAACCATATAGGCTTCAATGCTTAGTGCTCCCTGCTGATTACAATTGCTTTGACTGCAAATGTGTTTGGCATTGCCCTTATCAATCCTATGTAGTCTCCCCTTTCACTTTGTTCCACCCAAAGACTCTGCAGTCTAGTTCATTACATTATCTAATTTTTCTTAGCCCTGACTCCCCTATATCTGACTTGCCCATTTTTTTGTGTGTGTGAATTTGACATAATTGTGTTTTCTTTGCTTGGTCTCAGGAAGAAGCTATCACACATGTGTAGAGGAGCTTGGGATTTTTTGTTTTATGACTGTCACCTTTCACTTTCCCATGGGTGACCTGGAAGGACCCTGTGCAATGCCTGTAATACTTGCTTATGCATTGTCTGCCATTCATCAGCTTGGCAAGAGTACAGATCTTCCTTAGTAGGCTAGTTCCTCCTTCTTGGGCCTTAATGATTCAAGCGCACATCTGACATAATTAAAGCCATTAGAAGTCACCTAGGCTGTGGCAGTACAAAAGTTACATCCTTCTGCCAAAGGTGGATGAGCTGACCATTCAACCATTCATTCTGTACCCACACACCAAACAAGTGGTCCAGTGCTCAGGTCCACTATTTGAAGCCAAATCACTCACATTACAGTCAAGATTCCATCACTGTGTTCCACAGAACTGGCTCACTATCTTTTTAATTCCACTTGTTATAGAGTCCTCTATCATTGCAACCATCCTACATTCTTCTGTCTTCTTTTCACTATTCATGTTACATCTTCTGTCTTAATCATATAGCCTCCTGTCATTCTAGATCTCTTGTCCTTCCAATGTGTCTTACCCTTTTGTTCATCTGTCCTTTCCTTCCCCTACTTAAGTATGATTTACTTTTTCAAATCATGCCTGTCCTTTTCCTACCCCCCCTAACTCACCAGCTGTTTCCCAGTTCTTCCTGTATCTATCTACCCCGATGTTCTCACTCTCTTTTTCCCCTTACCCTACCTCTGCTCATCTCCTTCCTTTCATGCCCTCCACCTGGTCTTTCCTATCCACCTCTCTTCTTGGCTCTGCACCTCTCTTCTTTGGAATTATGCCTTTCCATACTCCATTAACTACCTCCACCATTCTCCATCCTGTTTCCTCCCTGCCTCTTCTCTCCTCCACATACCCTTGCTCCCCAGCTCATCTCTTTTCTCAGTCCCTCTTTTCCATATTCTTCTCCATTAACTGTATGCATTATCTGCCCATTTCTCAGCTCATTCTCTTACATTTTTCCCGACACCTATACATATCACACACACTTACTTCCTGCAGAGCCCTTAATAACGGTGCCATGCTGCACACCACACATCTTACTTGCTTGTTGCCATACCCACTATCCTAATTCTAGTTTCTTCCCAGCATCCATTGATTACTTGTCTCCTTCCCTTAAGTAACATCACTTTTGCTCTTCTGATAGTACTACCCTGTTGTGCACTAACTTGCCCCTTACCTTGCTGCCATTTCTTTCTCACTCTTACTCTGAAGCTACATACTAAGACAGAATGATACCCACACTGATACCCATGCTTCTCTGGGGGTTGACAATCCTTGTGCAAATCCACAGAGTCATTTGGAATCTATTTCCTTTTAGTGGGTTTAACGATAAAGTGACTAAAGTACTTCATAAGATTCCTCAAACTTCTGGTGCTTCATATCAGCTCTTACACACTACACTACACTTGATGTTAGCCAAAAGCCAAGAAGCAATTATTATGGGATATGTATTTTTTTTAACATAACCTGCTTGAGTTACAGTCATTTGAGTAGTTTTTATTTCTTTCAGTTTGTATCTCCTTTTTACAAGCCCTATGAAAGGTGTATGGCAGGTCATGGGGCATTCATGGAGAAATTCTGATGGGTATTCAAAGACTCAAAAGTACAGAAATTATTAAGAAGATCTGGTTCAGTGGAAAAAATGGCTCAATCAAGTCAACAATTAACAATAAGAAAGCCAAAACACAATCAGAATTCAAAATAAGTTTGAAAATTCCTGCTGCTAATGTTCTTCTTTTAACTTTTCCCAGTTAGGGATCGCCACAGCCGAACACCGGTCTGCTAATGATTGGCAGTAGATTTTTATGGTGCCGAGGTGCCAGCCCAATACCCAACTTTCAACGAAGGCACATCCATTCACACATGTCTTTTGGATGCTACTCGACTGCGGGGAGGACATGCAGACTCCACACAGAAGGCTCTCTAGCTGAGAATCGAACGGGAGAACCTTTTGTTGTGAGGCGACAACGCTACCAATGCACCACCATGGCTCTGCTAAATATTAGTTATATTGTGCCTTAGGAATAAAGTTATCCTTATAAACAATTGCCTGAAAACCATAAGTACAAATATAAGTGAAATGAAGCAATTAAAAATACTTTTGTGCTTGGCTGGTAAATGCTGTCAAAAGAAATGCTTAACAGTAAAACTAAAACCAACACTTGAAAAAACAAAAAAGCATTGCACAGAAGCAGAGAACTCACAAACCAATTTTTATAACAATGAAGTCACAAAACTTCATTTAAATACTTAATTCAAGATCACATGATGAAAATTCTAGGGGTGGCACTTGGCAATTATGGTTAGAGAGAAAAGAGTTATATTGGATTCTATACCTGAAAGTGGTGGGATGGCCAGGGCTTAATGAGATGGTATCAGTTGGTTGTGTTTTAAAATTAAAAGCTCAGTGCAGATAATAAGTTTTTTGTTAAAAGTTTATATATATATATATATATATATATATATATATATATATATATATAAAAATTAAAATTAATATATATATATATATATATATATATATATATATATATAAAATTAAAAATTAAAAATATATATATATATAATTTTATATATATGTGTTTTAAAAAAAGTGTTTTGCCTTTAAATTGTGTGCAGAGGGGTTAATTAGGATCATGTGCTCTTGAATTAAGTATTTAAATGAAGTTTTGTGAATTCATTGTTATCTGAGGAAGTCTTATCATCGCATGAGACAAAAGCACTTAATAAATTGGTTCGTGAGTCCTTTGCTTCTGTGCAACTTTTTTTTTCAAGTGCTTGACAGTGCTGAATATGTGTCCAGATTTTGAGAGGCGAGTTATATCTTTCTGTCCTGCTCTCTGACTTGATGTTGTCTTCTTTTACAGACTGTTCATAGTTATCACTCCTGGCCTCCTGACTTTCTTTCTTTTTCCAAATGGATACCTCCTGTAGGAGGTGTGTCACTAACTACTGAGAAGCTTGTGTTTCTTTGCATTTGCCACTCCAGACTTGAGTGCCATGATGCTGACAAGTCCAAATGCTGCTTAATGTATGACATTAAATAAAATGCTTAAAACCTCTTTTGTATTTAATGCTTATAAGCTTTTCAAAAAAGCTCCTAAAGTGCAGAATAAGTGAACCAGCCTTTGCCAGGAGAGTCATCTAATGCTCTGCCTGTGTGAAGGCTAATGAATGTATTACTAAGGCAGATGATCTGCTTTGACTTCTACTTTATTTTGTCAGGGCCTGTGATGTTACCATGCAGCACCTTTCTAGATGGTTTTGTAAAGTGGCTTCCTGACTGGCTACCTCTTATTCTTCTTTTCTCTTACTGCTTCCTTAGACACATCAGACAGTACTCTTCTCCATCCTTGTGCTCCTAGTGGTTTCTCCTCCTGCCTGCAAAGCAACCCCAGGGCAGTGCTGTAGGGCTCCCATTGGCTGATCTTGCAAACATACTCAAGTTCTAATTAATTAGCAGTAAAAAGTGCTGTTATGTTGAGTGCAGTCCCTGGTAATCACCATGTCAGTTATTTATTTGTTTTACCTTTGGCGCCTCTTAGGTATCTCTTGCATTTTAAACTTTATGACACAGACATGTGAAGATGGTCTGCTAATGGCTAATTCATTTACCCAGTTAAATCAATACATTAATTTAAAAAAAGATACATTGTCTTCATTGATACTTACAGAGCATCCAAAATATTTTGGCTTGAGTTAAGATCTACCCCTTTGAATAATTGTGTGGATCTGACCACCATCTGTGATTTTTGCCTGACTGGTTGCATAATCAGCCTAGAAGTTGAGGGCCTTTGGTTTTTGGCTACACTGAACCTACAAGGTCCACTGATACACTATCAGATGACACCTGATAAAAAAAACAAAGGGCTGGCCTCAACCATAAACAGCCACAAGTCTCAAGATTGCCCTTATCATTGATACAAGACAATGAGAAGAAGAGTTTGCCTCTAGTAGAGTGTTGCCTAAGACCACTGAGTTGTGAGGCAACGAGCATACTACTGAAAAACCATGCTGCCTTGTTTTCTCCAGACATTAGCAATTCATGGCCTTCTGTCTCTCTTAGCTTGATCTTCTTCTAGAATTCACTCATTTTCAGGCTAAAATTAAACTACTGTACTACAGCCCACAGTGTAACCATTTGAAATGTTGGGACCCACTTCAGTGAACCCTGAAATATGGAGACTGAATGGCTGGAAAAATGGACTTGCATATATTAAATGCAAGATAGCCATTTCTTGGAATATTCCCTTTTCTCTGAGGTATGTTGATCTCGAAGATGGTATCCATGAGTTTGGGGGGGGGGGTTGTCCCCCATATCAAGAATGCAGGTGAGCTTGTCCCCAGCAAAAGAAAAAGTTTAAAGGATAAGAGTAATGTTTGATATTTGCTTGGCTCTTCTACATTTCTGGTCTTTTTTGTGATTTCAGTAGGGAGCCATTGCTCTCACTACCTCTCTGACTTCTTGTGGCTGGAATAATTGCCCCTCATTCATGCTCCAAAAGATCATCACAGTTGTCCATCCCATAAACTCATGATTTGCAGTAAAGCCTTCTCTTACTCAAGACCCCACCTCTAGAACTGCCTCAATGTACAAATTAGATTTAAATTAGTTTTATTTTTCCCTTTAGCTTAAAAAATACATATAAAGCAATGGGTATATGTTTTCTCACCAAACAATATCACCATTTATAGACTTCTGGGATAAAATGACCCAAACATAATTAGCACAGCCATTTGTGTTTAATTATGTAAATGCTTTATATGCTCCCTTAAAATGTATAATTTGTCACTGAAACTGTATTGCTTTTGCTAGTGATGTTACTAAAGCATATCTGTGAAGATCTATCCATTTACCTGGATATTTACAAACTGATGCAATATAAAATGCTAATAGGTATATTCTGCAAAGTGCTTATCAGTTAAAAATATCCAGTACTCAACAATAGCTTGATATGAATGACATTTACAAATTTCTGTGTCTAAGCTGTAAATATTATATAGATATGAGTACCTCACATCATGCATTTGGTGCAAATTTTGCCTCACGTCATGCGTTTGGTGCAAATTCTGTCTCACATCATGCATTTGGTGCAAATTATGCCTCATGTCATGCATTTGGTGAAAATCATGCCTCATGTCATGCATTTGGTGCAGATTCTGCCTCTCTATTACTGCTAGTTCATGAGTTCCAGGAGTGTTTACAAAAGTTTGTTCCCTAAGTAATTATGAACCAGTTTTATGTTAGGGAACACTTGGCTTTTACAGGCCTACACAGTGTGTGGATAAGTTGAAATTTTAAGTTAGGTTTGCAGAGTTATGATGTAATGATGTTTTTCAAAGACATATTTCAACTGTTTCTTACAAGCATGCCTTTGTCTAACTACTAAAAATGTGAAATCATTGCTGTCTTTTAGAACTGAACAAACTGTTATGGGATGAGTAGTCGGTTACACAGATACAAGTTTAATGCATTGCCATGTAATTAGAAGTTAAACATTTGTAAATGTCATCTTCTGCTCCAACGATGTTATGGCTCAAAGCTAAATTGTGGCAATAGAACTACATGAGCCAGGAACAAAACAGGGCAGGAAAGAATCCAGAAAAGAATACGGTATGCAATAGCGTCCATGCCATATAAAGGTCTACTGATGGAGTCAGTGCTAATGTTCTGGTAAGTACATGATACTCTCCAAACTAAACATGTGCAGCTGCTATAGTAATACAGTGAAATGTTGGGGCGACTAGTGACAGATGGCACACATTACACGTATCCTGAGTCCATTATTCATATTCCCTTTCTGGAAAGAAATGTAATCACTGGGGAGACTGTCTTACATGTGACAACCCAGGTGAAGTAAATAATATGTCCATATACCTCTTGTGTTACTCATGTCAACTTGCAAAACTGGATTTCAACATTGACGTTGACATAGCTGCAGCTCATTAAACAATGATTCATTGTTGGTTGACAAGACAGGACCCAGAGGACAACAGAATGAGGGAGATGCAAACAGGATTGCTTTATGGAAAGAAAAACACCATGTTAAGACTGTATGACTACACATTTATTTTTTGGTTAGAACTTCTAGTAAAATATAAACTGGATTGACTGACAATTTATATTACAGACAAAAAATCTGTAAGGATGGCTTCCTCACTAAAGGAAACTATGCACAAGAATATGAAAATCATAAACATGCATAAAATTTAAATTATATATGTTATAAAATAGAGTTTACAGAATATCAACTAATGTAACAAACAACAAGTGCATTTTTATTAAAATGGCTTCATTCTGTGGATTTCAGCTATACATTGTATTAGTCTTGCCCATGGTTACTAGCATGTTAATGAAGAGCATAGCAAGAGTCTAGAGGCTGAAATTTGTCTGAGATGTATATTGATGGCAGAGAACCATGTTGGTGTAGGATATTGCAGTGAAGGATTTAAGCCAGTTTTGATATGGAAGATATGCAACATTTTGTAAACAAGGTTTGTCATCAGTTTTGCAGAACAAGCACACAATGTACCCTTATATGCATTGAATTATGAAAAGTACTCACTGCCAAATTATTTAAATAAATGGGATGGATTATACTTGTTACAGCTAGATTCCCATCCACATTAGTAGCATACTTATTCTGCACCCTTTACAAAGTGAGGCCCAGTGCTTTTCATGTACGTAAGTTAGATTACGGCCTTAGTCATACCATTGACTAACAAAATTAAATGGGGTACAACATGTTAGCAACGGGCCCTTTCTCGAATGAATGTGGCAAGTGGAAGACTCTTAACCTGTAACCTTCCTAGCCTCATTCTGTGGTCCTTGCTCTAAAACTAATTATAAGGCTCTGTGGTTAATGACATGGTTGATATGTTGTTAGGTGAATCTAATCTTTGAACTTTGACCTTTGAGATCATTTTTATCAGCTGGTAACATCACTATAGTATTATTATGGTAACACCAGATCACTGTATTGCATTCCTTATACTCTGTGCCCTCACAGCTGCTGGTGCTCTTCTCCTCTCAGCATTGCTGAGTCTTTCTTCATATTTCAAAAACAGGTCATGTGAGATCATTAGATTCCCACTAATCATATTGATGAGTTAAAATAACATAACCTGCAACAACCCCACTAATCATCTTAAAATAAGACAACCTGCAACAATCAAAACAGTAATGCTGGAGTGGTGTAGGACAAGGCTATCAGCCCAGTATCTTGGTAAACAGTAAACAAAGGATTAAGCACTAAAGATAAGCATAGATGTTAGTATGGAAAGCTGCAGAATAAAGAAATTCAGTGACATGATTGTTACATATAACTGACAAGCAGTTTCATGTCTACTAAGGAAGGTGTGTGAGAGAGAGAAAGAGTATCAGACTGCATGAAGGAGTGTTTTTTTGGCTCCTAGTTTCTATGATTTCTCAAATAATTATTTTACCATTCACTTGCCATTCATGCATAACTCCTTTTCCATGCTGGTTAGTTTAAGCACATTTTGGAAGGTGCAGACTTCATCTCTCATGCCATTGTTACTTCACGTTCAAATACAGAAGCAACTGGGCATACCAGCATCATGGCATGGCATAATCCTTAGAGCTGATCTGTTCTGAAGGCCCCATGAGATAAAATAATGCAATGAGATCAGCCTCAATATGAAGACACAGTCTGTCTGTAACCCTACCTTCCTCGTTAGCCATGTCATTGCTGGATCCAGTGACCTCCTCCTTCTCCCAACGTAATAAGAACTCAGTTCCTGTATCATTCTATCATGCTCAGTGAATCCTGCTGACAGCACAAGCTACTTCATAAATTCAGGTCACTGGTGACATCAACCAGACCTGTGTCTATGTGCACGTAGGTGGCAAGTTATGTAGAACAATTAATTAAGCAGTGACAGTCAAAATGATGTCAAAGTATTGATACAGACATAAAAAGACAGACAGCATGCACCTGAGGCTGTAAAACTATCTCTGTGGCATCATTAAGTATTTAATAAATGTCAGCTATCACAATGATGTGGGGGAGTGAATAAAGTCACATTTTTAAGAAGCTTGATCTTAAGTAGACGTGAG
This sequence comes from Protopterus annectens, assembly GCF_019279795.1. Taxonomy (NCBI): domain Eukaryota; kingdom Metazoa; phylum Chordata; order Ceratodontiformes; family Protopteridae; genus Protopterus; species Protopterus annectens. Next base: position 331,849,372 of record NC_056732.1, read on the forward strand.
GATGACTCCTTACTAAGCAGAAAGTGGAGTGCAGACTGAGTGGGGCCTGGTTCACAATTTTATTTAGCTTTAGGTCTTCTAACGTGACGTCATACTCTTAGAACAGTAAGGAGAGCAATGTAGCATGTTGTAGCTAAAGACAAAATGAATTTCTGTAATTTCAAATACACTTTTTGATTATGAATACTTACTTCAAATTACATTTTGAAACAGTAATAGTTAAAATCAAAGTTGCATATGCTAGCAAGGAGTTAGGTAATCTCCTTGAATTTTAGCCAGAAATTGGCTGCACTGTTTGCCTTTTTTGGCATTTGACTAGAGAAGAAGAGTTCAGCTGACATTATTTTTGCTGAGCCTCATTTTGTAGGAAATTGGAAGTGTTGTAAGGGATGTAGGTTGAATCAGAACAGCATGTGCAGCTGCAGCTTTTCATTTATCATTCATTCTACTTTTTTTTTAATGTGCAACTTGTTGACATTATTTTTGTCCCTACAGTGATTAATGTTAAGGAGTAAAAATGTCTGCGAGCATGCATTTCAATAGTTTGAAATGGCCAAGTGTCAGGAAATCATGAAACTAAATATGCTGGATACAAATACATGAATGTCATTACTTTAGTGCCCACAAGGAATGCATGTTTCACCTCCCTTGGGATAAACATTATTATAACTATGACTTTTCCAGGAGGAATGTTGTTACACAAATGCATTTTTATGTGATTTTTTTGATTATCTCTCCTGCAATCTGCTTATAGTTTCATGCCTCCATATTCTGTTCCATAGTCCCACTGCTGCCACAGAGGCAGGGCATACATTTATACCACTACCAACTGCAATGTTTTATCAAGTTCAGTTGGGAAGGGTTGCTCATACTGGTGGTAGACCAAAAAAGAAGTAAATTAACTTCTATAGCTGTGAGAAAATCAAACGTGACATTCCTTTCAAAAATTAAACAAAGAAATAGTCCTACACTTCAAACCAGTTCCTTTTTCAATTACCTACCTTGGACAATTTGTTAGTCTGAAAAATGTCACCTATGACAGATGACAAACTTTCAAGGCAGAAATATAAGGCTGCCACCAGCTGATATTGGAGTGATCTTGTTGTTGTTCTTGAGTGGCTTGAAATGATCTTGGGCCATGGCACTAATTGCCCCAGTGAGCGATATATGAGTTGCAGTTTACTGTTAACTATCTTCATTGTGGCCTCAGAGTCTTTACAAGGATTGGTAGATTTCCACTACCTGATTCCTGATGATTATCTCTGTAGATGTGGGAAGAGATGAAATCATGTAGCAATTTGTAATGTGAGTTACTGTGGCATAATTTCTGACATAATGTAGAAAAATTATCACACACAAATATTGCAGTAACAGCTGACTCCATCAAACAGTTGACTGCTCCAGAAATTGCTCTGGCATTATTTCTATTGCAAATAGATTTGGCAATTCGTACTCATTGCACACTTTTAGCAAGCAATCTTGATATACCAAGAAAAGGGAATTTTGGACACTTTTGACTAGTCCTTACTTCGGGACTTACTTATTATCTTAACTCTTTAGATGCCTGATCCTCAGTCTTCTTGCAATCAAGTGGTATCTGCTCGTGAAGCATCTCGGTCAGGCACCCATCAAGTTTGACCTTTAATGTTAGATATTCTGTAGATACACCTTGATATATTAGCAGATGAATGAGTGGACCTGCCTTGATGGGTCAGGAATACCCTCAATCTACCTCCCGAGTACCTGCAATGCCTGTCTCTGTTGCTGGGGTTTCATATAATTCAGACATGTATTAGCATGTTTCTTACGTCTGTGAACATGTAGTCTCAGCTTCCAGTTGTTATTTTTTTGTTTTCAGGTAATCACTAACTACCACACACTGTGGATGTGTGCATTTATGTTGAGGAAATATTATAGTGTTATATGCATTGCTACACATGTGGAGTTGAACTCGAATCAGGCATTTTATAATAAAAATTCAAAATTTCACTTGGTGGAAAGAATATATCTAAACAATGACATGCCAATTAATGATTTTCATTAAGAAAGTATGGTAACTAACTTTTATTTGATGTGGCCTGAGCTTTTAGCTTTTAGATATACACATCATGTCACATGTAAGAAATAAATAGTTATCATACATGGCTGAAATGTAAGCATAGACAGCTGATACGTGAATTGTGATTATTGACCATTAATAGAGAAATATACACATAAGTGTTTCCATATATTTTGCTGTCAGTATATTTACCCATATTACCATATTTGTAGATCTAAATGATAAAACTATATGTAAATGATTCTTCTTTTGTGGTCTTCTACCTTCCCATTTTTCTTGTCACTCCTTGGCCTACCTACTTCTCCTCTGTCTAATTCCATTCCTCCCCAGTCCTGCCTGAGGCATCTATTTTTTCATGTGTTCTCTCCTGTTTCAAGTAGCCCTTCTGTAAATATTACATATAGCTCCTGTTTCAAGTAGCCCTTCTGTAAATATTACATATAGCTACTGTTTCAAGTAGCCCTTCTGTAAATATTACATATAGCTCCTGTTTCAAGTAGCCCTTCTGTAAATATTACATATAGCTACTGTTTCAAGTAGCCCTTCTGTAAATATTACATATAGCTCCTGTTTCAAGTAGCCCTTCTGTAAATATTGCATATAGCTCCTCAGATGTCATTCTACTTCAGTTGGCATCTTCTGTAAACAATGTTTTCTCATATCAGTATGTAACCATATCTGTTGTTTGTCTTATATGCACCAGCTTTGTTATTCATGCTGTGTTTAAACTTATTCATCTCTGGGCTTAACCTGGAAAAAGTCCATCCCCGGGATTCATGAAGCTCAGCGCAAGGCCGGCGTAAGGCTTGCGCCGGCCATACGACGTATATATGGAGTAGTCACACCATATGCATATTAATGAAGGCGCGCAGCCGCCACAGCCACGTGCATAGGAAATGTGCGCGAGTGCATGGGGCGTATCGAAGTTGCGCATGGAGGCGTGTCAATGTCGGCTGTCAATGAGCAACCTAAACTGCTGAATATTATATTCCGCCTGCAATAGTAATCGCACCTATCAGTGTCCGTGGATACTGAAACGTATGCAAAGCATGCAAGATACTCCCTGCAAACAGAAAATGAAGAAGCAAACACAAATGCATGGTAGGGAATAACAGGTCCCTACCCTTGAACAAATGACATGAAAACCGTGTGCCCGTAGTCCAACGTAGTGTTGATAGCTATACCATGTGGAAGTGAAATGTATCATATGTTAGCGCGCCGCCAGTAGGTACGTCCAGCCCAATGGAGAGGGTCACCAGCTGACCTATAATGTGAGGGAGGGTACATAGCTGTGCAGATGTGTCCATAACAAAATACACGAGGAGAAATTTAGATATATGTAGTGACCATATGTCCAAATCATATCCCACAAGGCATGTAATAGTCACATACAAAAGGTATGTCCATATTTCACATACCAAATGTGATAGGAAATAGAATACGCATGTAAACGAAATAGAAGGAGCATATAAACAGCTACAACAATAAGGACACATGTAGGCCAAAAGGAACAGTATGATCCGTACCGTCGACTAAGATTACCACCTGTCCCACTTTGCGAGCAACAGTCCCTCTGTGGGCAGATGTGTCCTGACACAAACTTGTAAAAATGGCAAATGTCCAGAGATTATAGGACATAATTATTCCGTAGACATCATGTAATAGTTGCATTAAACATTTTTTCACTGAACGTATATTACATAAATGTCATAAGAAACAGAATAAGACACCGAAATGCTACAAGAATAAGCTTAGATATAGGCAAGAATTGTAAGTTCTATCTGCCGAACTGACCGTGGGTATGTGTCGGCCTGTAAAATGTGCTGTGTTCACTGCAAATGTCACACTGTGGCCAATTGAAAAGGTGGAAACACAACCGTCGACTGTGGGGAGGCATTGTCCACAACAGTCGGACATGTGTAAGGAATAGCTTGGACATAGGAAAAGGTGCCATCCTACCAATGAGTACAACAGGCTGGCAAAATCCGGAAGTCAGCGGTATAATCCAAACTTGTATGTGACACAGTCGAACAGGTAGTACCCGGGTATACCAACCAAGTAATGAAAGTGAAGTATGGGTGTGTACCTATGTGCGTGAGGTATAGCATGTGGAAAGCAAACATGGCAGGGTAGTCCACACAACCATAAAGGTACCTGACACATGTAGGGTAGTCAATGTGTTACTCTGGCCGTGTCATGGGCCAACAACCAAAGTAGTGATCTATGGGGTGTGATGAATTTGCGTGTGAGGGGTGGGTGGGTAATGGCAAAATCCTCAAAGGCGATACTGTGTCGTATGCAGAAAAGGTGAACTGGAGGTGTATGAGGGGGCAGCGGGTGAAGTGGAAAGAAACACAAACACATGTAGAAACAGCTGCAAGACAAGCAGACAGGCCATAGTGTAGAACACAATCCCACAAACATATGAATATGGAAATGTGCGATACAAATGTATAGATATGTCACCATCACATACCCACAAATGGGTCCTGATGGAACTGGCCATAACAAACGCAACACACCTGGATGCATAATGGCCTACCCAGCATACCCTCCACATCACACAACCCACCTCTGTACGAGAACGTCCACCAAATCCAGCCGTACTTGGCTACTGGTTCGTTGCAGACACAGCTACACACAGTGACCGCTACACATATGTAATAGGTATTGTCACCCTAGGCAGTGTCAGGATTGCAACCCATGTATCCCCTGCATGTAAAACCCCCTGCACATTTTCATAAAGCCACAAAAATCTTCGGTATCTGACTTGTTTTGGTCTTGTCCAATTTTTGGGATATCCCTCATGGGATAACCAACCTGTGTAAATAGTAGAATGGGTATGATGACATGATGTCCAATCCTGTAGATATCTGGACACAAGTCAGAATGTGCAGTGGAGGTCCATGACACTGTCCAGCCCTAAGTGGGCATGCATAACCTACTACCCAGGATAAAACACCTTCCCGTGACGCACGTGTCCCGACACGAATAGGAGGGAGAATATAATGCACACATTTGCATAGTGGCAAACGGCATGAGGGTGAGGAAGACACTGACGTAAACAGGTTAACCCTGATCAAGTGTGAGGGACACTGACTGTGTGCAGGTGTGACCGACCATACCTGTCAACCTGTGTGAGCAAGATATCTGGACAGAGCCATGAATACAAGTGAGACAAAGGTCCAAAAACAGGGACAATTTGTAAAAGATAGCTCTTAGAAACATAGAAATATGATAGAACGGTTTGCACATTGGCATTAATGTCCGGAGTATGAAGTCTGAAACCCAACTGTCTGTCAGCACGTTCCGACTTAAGTCTTTAATGATGAGCTACTGCTGTGCCAGAACAGGGTATCACAGAGGTCCATACCATACCACTCAACTGTCCAGATATTCGCAGAATGACCAGAGTTTTGCCTCATATTGTTGTTGTGTGCCACTGACAATCTGCACCAGTCTGGTAAATAGCTGAGGATTGACGTCACTAAATAATGAGAAATATCTTGAGTTTAAGACTCCACATCCTTCAGAAAAGTGATGCTAATGCAAAACCTAGTATTCTATCAACGTTCTAAGCTTGTAAGAGCAATAGTTAAAATGTGTCATTATTTGTCCCCCCATCATGTAGGTTTTGCGCAGATTTGGTGCTCTAAGTGGTTGAGAGGCATGGTCCGTACATATTTACAGTAACAGCCCTTCACATTTGTGTAATGTACAGCTGCATACCTGTAGTCACTTCATGTCCAAAATAATAATCCCCGTATGACTGAATACAGGTAATAGTCAAATGTGAATGGGAACAGCCCTCACCGTGGAGTATGGACTGTAACAACCCCACCCATAATATGTATTGCCAACAGAATAAGCTGCTGACAGGTGCCCAAACACCTGTGTCTATAAACACAGGTAAAAATTCATAATAGGGAGAAACTCCCTGTCCATATGCTTCATCTGACATTTGAACTCAGCCAGGGAAGTTCCTTTCACCAGGCGGACAAGCCTAAACCCAGATCACTACATGAACACCCTGACAATCAAAGACCTGTATGTGCCAGGACTATATGCCTTGGTGTTCTGCATATCCTTGGAGTGATTAACAATGCAGCTGGGGTCCACAGCAGTAGGCAATAGGGAATGTGTAATATGTAGTACCGCGTTTTTCCCAGCAGGAGAATGGATGCCTGTGTTGTAAGTGAAGCGGTGAGGCATATGTTGATGTAGCTAAGTACTATGGGTATGCATATCAATGAGGCAGAACACCAATAGAATAGTGCTTCCGGCATCCGGCCAACGTGAATGCAGTCCCGGTTGACCTACGACCACTGCACATATAACTTTAAAGTGTAATGAATGCATTCATGCTGTACACACATTTAAATATGTAAAGGTGAACATGTGTTTCGCATCAGTCCGTAAACTGGAATACAGATATGTAACTGTTACGGTCAGAATTATGAAAGGCCACGTAAGCACAAATATCTATTAAACATATGTAACCCACAATAAGGATATGCAAGTGCACCTGCGTGTGTAATCCGCTCACAGCATAGCAAATGAATGCTGTTTTCTCCACGTTATATATACATGGCTCATACCTGTTAACCCCGTAAAGTACGAAACCGGACAAAGCCATGAAAACAACTGGTACAAATAGGGACAATCCCCAGATATTGCCCTAACAAACATAGAAAGTGGATAGAATAACAGGTGTGTCACTAGCATGGATTCTCTGAAGGGTATGAAGTCGTAACCTGAAATGCTTGTCATTATTTACCAACGTCAGTCTTTAATGATATGCCACTAAATTGCCAGATAGACACAAGGTTATGAAACACGGACCAAAGATAAGAGGCAAACAGCTGTACATTCAGCGAAAATCTGTACAGTTGAAAGCTATGATATGGATATATATATATATATATATATATATATATATATATATATATATACACATATATCCACAGACTTAAACCAAAGCAAATTATGAAATGAGGAATGTACAGACATATGTATATATGTACATATATATATCTATACACACACGATACATGAATAGATATATACACAACAAACATATGTCCCTGTAGATATAACACATGTACATAAATAGGTCACGGTATAGCTATTATGGATAGACAGACAGACATGCATGAAAGGTGAATACACTGCTGCTTTCCAAACCATTGCCTGGAAAGTACCAGTGTGACAGGGCCTGCAAGTTCTACATGTTAAACATGAATATAGGTGTCCTTTGCAGGACCCCAAAAATTGATCCCGTATGAAGTGCGAACCATCATCGATGCAAAAGAAGTCACAGCTGCAACTACGATATAGCTGTACATGCAACAGTAGCAGGTGCAAGGGTAATAACACATGGGTCGATAGAATGTATGACGTACGACCTGATATCCGGAGAGTGGGGAGTGCTTAGAAGTGTCTTCACACTTTATTATCACTCACATTAAACATGTCTAATGGGTACTGTGGAGGGGTGTCAGGTATGGGAATCATGGGTATGCAGAAATGGGCCTAGGTGTTGGTTGGCACAGATCTATTAGGTACACCCCATGGGAGTGATCAATATACCTATGTGGGTATAGCACACGCCTATATTCTCCAAAAAGGTTCAACCCATCTACTGGATATTGTGTAAACCATTGGGGGAAGATGTAGGGACCTATATCAGTGTCATGTAGGCGATTATCATGGATGGACATGCGTACGACCAAGATGGTAACCATACCTGCCAAACTTTCAGAATAAGACAGCTGGACTAAGGCATAGTACATGAAATACAAATAGGGACTATATTAAATATACCCCAGACAAAGTCAGAACATTGATAGAATAATGGCATAGTCAGGAATATGAATGTTATGAGGGTTAGTAATCATGAAATAGAAATGTCAGTCATTATTACCTAACCTCACAGTCCGTCATGCCTTGCCAGCAATTTACCAGAAAGGCACATTATTATGACAAATGTAACAAAATCATAGGTCAAACCTCGGGTGTTTACCCATAATGTGTACAGGTGAGAGGTATGAAGGTAACCCGTCCTAAATAAATGTACAGAACTAGTGATACTAGGTGGACAGGTGAGAAGAAAGATGTCAGGACAAATGACAAAACATGTACAAGTCAAAAGCATGTACTTCGACAAATGTGAATGACAACGTATGCCCTGTGAAAGTCAATGTGGAAGGTTAATAGACTCAAAAGACATGTGTCCCTCAGGGTGTCATGCAGTGTCACTGATACAGTGTCCAGTCCCCCATACTCGTACGTGAGCTCTGCCACTGATGGAAACTGCAAATACCGGCATACACATAAGGTACATGATAGAATAATTAGTGTGGATAAGCACCTGTTGGCCTTTGTGAGGAATACAACCCTCTGGGTGGGTGTGTCCTGCAATAGGAATGCAATGGCATCTGGCCTGTGATGGCGCCATATATTGTGTGTATTGGTGTAAGAAAATTGATATCCTGTATCAGAAACATACCTCGCAACTGTACAGATTTTCGCAGAATGTGCAGATGTTTGCCTCATATGTTTGGTGTGTTCCTCTTACAATCTGTACCTTTCTAGCAAATACCTGAGAACTGAAGTCATTAAATAATGACAAACATTTGAGTTTAAGACCCCAAATCCTTCAGAAAAGTCATACTAATGCAAAACCTATTATTCTGTCAACTATCTACGTTTGTAAGAGCAATATTTAAAATCTGCCCCTATTTGTCCCCCCATCATGTTAGGCTTTGTACAGATTTTTTGCTCTAGGAGGTTGAGAGGTATGATCAGAAACAGATACATGTCTGAGGAAACAGCATTATCGACTGCAAGATAACTCAGAAGGTATGAAAAGTTCTGCAGTAGGAAGCTCAGTATTGGCCGCAGGTATGTGCTGACATATGACACAGCAGTCTACATGAAGTACCTATAGGGCTGTCACCTTTACCAATGATGACAGTGGGACATACCCACAGCCATGCATACACCACAAATAGACATAGCACACAGCAAAGCCTAGGCCATGATACACAAAGCCTCCGGCGTGTATGAGTTGAGTAAGAGTACAGCAAGGAAAGATAACTGCCAGGCTATTCAGCAAACACTTGTAGGGGAGTGCAAGACCGCCCGTAACATGAACATTGCACGGACAATGTTGGGATTTGCAACATACCCCATTTGTATGTGAAAGCTATGCAAATGATGTAAATATGCGATACATGAAACAGTAAGCTGTCCGTGCAAGAGCAGAGTTATGTGCAGAAATGTACCCGGATGTTAGGCGACTAACGTTCTGCACGTTGCTAAACGGAGCAATGACAGCTGCAAATACAGTATGAATACAGTTGAAGAAGCATGTCAATGTCCAAATCCAAGGCCAGTGGCATTATTGTCCATTGGATATCAATAAAACAGTAGTTGTCCTCCCCCGATCTCCGGTGTGGAAGCGTAGCGCAGTGCCACGAGAACGTGCTGTGCTTCAAAACAAGTCAAATATGTATAATATACATACAAAATGTAGGTTTAGTTAGATGTTAGTACGCCATGCAGATGAATGGCAAGCTGGAGACAACATGGCTACTGCGTACTGGTTGTTATGTGTGGAAGCGCTCTGTCAGAGATGTAACGAAGCATTTGTAGGCAATCTGATGCAAGTGAGGCTGAGGATAGTGAATCACAACATGTCATGCCATATGGGCCAAGCCTCTACAGTGTAGTGTAGGATAAGGGGACTATTAGAGTAGAAGATAGGTGACAACATGAGTGTGTATGTATAAAACACTGTAATCTCACCGGAGCAGTGTCACATGTTTGCTGTCTGTACTCAGTGGAAGAGGCGTGTTATGAGCTATCCTAGGGAAAGTCAGGAGACTGACGGTGTACGCCATGGATACCACCGATGTGACCTGCAAACCTGCCCACAGTGTGTCCGCGCCCGTGCGCGCCAGTAAGCCCGAGTAAGCATGTGTGCGCGCGTGTTAGCCCGTGTGCACGTGTGGAAGAATGAGTAAGCTAGTGTATGAATGGTGAAGCCCGTGTAATGTCGTGTATGCCAGTGTACGCATTTGTAAGCATGTATACATGTGTACTACACACATCACACACGTACTGCACACTCAGACACACATGCTGCCAATACTACACACATCAGTGAAATGGCACATGGATGGAGAATACATCATCAGAATTAACAGTGCTGTAAACTATGCTACATTGATGGTCATAGCTGCAATGCATCATGCCTGCTGATATACACCTGGAAGTAACACACTTTGTGTTAACAGCATGCTAACATCAATACAGTGGAATAAAGCCACCGTGTGCATCAGCACCAGGTTAGTCTGATCCTGCATCAATGTTACACATCACAGGTGGTGGCACAGGTGACATCATATGCACAGGGTGTGGTGTTACATTTCCAGAGCTGTCATTGAGCCATCCAATGTACACGTAGGTGTGTGTGTGTGAGGGACAACAGTTATTGCATGGCCCAATGGTGATGCAATGGGTTTGTGTATGTGATAGCCCTAGCTGTTTGTGGTAAGTGTGTGTGTCTGCATATACACAGGTACAGCATGTGTCAGCCATATACAGGAGGTTGTGGGACAGTCACAGACCGTACCTGCCAGGCTGTAGAGATCGCCATTACTGGCCATGGACACCCCTCCATGCATCCAACACTAACCCAGTCCTGCACCTGTCAATGTATACACATACAGTCCTGGGATCTGTACCACAACCTGTGGATAAACGTGAGTCTGTAATGTTAACCTGAGTTGCATAGAATTGTCAGTTACTACATATGGATATGAGCCATACTCACCCTCCAATGTAATAACCACTGCTGACTGTTGTCGAGATGCGCATACGACCATTCAAAGGTGCTGTACTAACATTGTTTCCAATGCCCGTGTAATACCCAGCAACACAATAACCGGTCACTACACAAGTATAACCCACGATCACTACAGCACACAGTATGTGCACTATCACAGAGCCATAGCAGATGTACATACATCCAAGGTGATCATGTACAGATAATGCAGCACATTCAAGAGTGATAATCCCAACATACATATCTATATACAATATATATATATATATATATATATATATATATATATATATATATATATATATATATATATATATATATATATATGTAGATAGATACACACACACACACACACACACACACACACACACACACACACACACACACACACACATACACACAACACACGTGGCAGGGTTGGGAGCAGAACACAAATGTAACCACTGTACCACACAACAGCATTACGCAGTTACAGAACGCACTACCATGATTAGTAGATCACAGCATTCACACAGGCATACATCTAGCCTGCAGACAGCAGCATCAAAGTCAAAGACACCGCACGGATGTTATGGAGATTGAATACTGTAAAAGCAATGTACTGTTGTCATGCAGCTGGAAACACACACACACACTTGGCAGGGCTGGGAGTCAAACATACACCTAACTACCCCATCACACTACAGCATGACGCATTTACAGAATGCGCTACCAAGATTACTAAACACAGCAGTCCCAGAGGCATACATCTAGGCGCGTGTCATCATCCGCAAAGGCAAAGACGTCGGTAGGAAATATCTGTGGTGTGAGGCGTCTAAAAGCATGACTGAGTCCCCAGGCGGATGGCAGCATGCGCGTGCACACACACACACACACTTGGTAGGGCTGGGAGTTGAATATACACCTAACTACCCTATCACACTACAGCATGACACATTTACAGAATGCGCTACCGAGATTACTAAACACAGCAGTCCCAGAGGCATACATCTAGGTGCGTGTCATCATCTGCAAAGGCAAAGACGTTGGTAGGAAATATCTGTGGTGTGAGGCATCTAAAAGCATGACTGAGTCCCCAGGCAGATGGGAGCATGCGCACACACACACACACACACACACACACACACACACACACACACACACACACACTTGGCAGGGCTGGGAGTTGAACATACACCTAACTACCCTATCACACTACAGCATGACGCATTTACAGAATGCGCTACTGAGATTACTAAACACAGCAGTCCCAGAGGCATACATCTAGGTGCGTGTCATCATCCACAAAGGCAAAGACGTCGGTAGGAAATATCTGTGGTGTGAGGCATCTAAAAGCATGACTGAGTCCCCAGGCGGACGGGAGCATGCGCACACACACACACACACACACACACACACACACACACACACACACACACACACACACACTTGGCAGGGCTGGGAGTTGAACATACACCTAACTACCCTATCACACTACAGCATGACGCATTTACAGAACGCGCTACCGAGATTACTAAACACAGCAGTCCCAGAGGCATACATCTAGGCACGTCATCATCCGCAAAGGCAAAGACATCGGTAGGAAATATCTGTGGTGTGAGGCGTCTAAAAGCATGACTGAGTCCCCAGGTGGACGGGAGCATGCACACACACACACACACACACACACACACACACACACACACACTTGGCAGGGCTGGGAGTCAAACATACACCTAACTACCCTATCACACTACAGCATGACGCATTTACAGAACGCGGTACCGAGATTACTAAACACAGCATTCCCAGAGGCATACATCTAGGCGTGTGTCATCATCCGCAGAGGCAAAGATGTCGGTATGAAATATCTGTGGTGTGAGGCATCTAAAAGCATGACTGAGTCCCCAGGTGGACGGGAGCATGAGCACGCACACACACACACACACACACACACACACACACACACACACACACACTTGGCAGGGCTGGGAGTCGAACATACACCTAACTACCCTATCACACTACAGCATGACGCATTTACAGAACGCGCTACCGAGATTACTAAACACAGCAGTCCCAGAGGCATATTTCTAGGCGCGTGTCATCATCCGCAAAGACAAGGACGCCGACAGGGATTGTATAGAGAGTGATCAGTCTGAAAGCATACAGACATATTACTGTCCCACGGTAGACATAGACAAACATACAGCAGTGGTGTGATCGGGGCAATGTAAGATTTATGGAGCACTACAACAACAAGACACAGACATGGGAAGCGCCACAGACAGTACACCCATCAAGATAGTCGACCAGTGTGTACTCGGTAGGCATCCATCGTGATGTTGAAAATGGACATCTGTTGCCTGGATGACCACCATGGCTATACAGGATGTCAACGGCCATGCCCATGCACAGAGGGACATCACTGACACAAGGTGTCACTGGCCATGGCCACACACTTAGTAATACACATCCGTTCGGACTGTACTGTGTGTCGATCTACACAACGGCATACTGGGCATGCTCACACACTTAGTAGTTACAAAGGGTTGTCTTGCATGCAGACGGAGTCTCAATACGCAAGGACTCAGTTTGGACTGTCATGTGTGTCCATCTACACAACAGCATACTGGACATGCACACACACTTAGCAGTTGCAAAGGACCGTCTTGCATGCAGATGGAGTCTAAACACGGAAGGGCACAGTAAGGTATAACTGTCCCCATGCACAGGGCAGGCCATCCTGCATGCAGATGGAGTCTAAACACGGAAGGGCATAGTAAGGTATAACTGTCCCCACGCACTGGTTGGGCCATCCTGCATGCAGACGGAGTCTAAACATGGAAGGGCATAGTAAGGTATAACTGTCCCCATGCACTGGGTGGGCCGTCCTGCATGCAGATGGAGTCTAAACACGGAAGGGCACAGTAAGGTATAACTGTCCCCACGCACAGGGTGGTCACACACATGCAGTGACCAGTACTCACTCAGCTGCCATCACAGCTGTCACAGGTGCAGATCACAGATGTACACACCGCAGTCTACACTGTAGCCCTCGAGACATCACCATGTCATTGCTGCAGCAATACACAGCCATACATTACCACAACACCGTGTGACACATGACCAGTGGACTGTACAGAGACCTACAGCAACTGTGCAGAGTACACATGTACTGACAGGGTTCCAACAGGTGTTATGCATTGCAATGATACCACTATACATGACCAGGTCAGCTCAAGACATACCAGGGGCCCCGGGTCTTACACAGCTGTGACAGATGAGTGTTGCTGTACACCAACGAACACACGTTTGAATATGTCATACATGTGATTGTAGTGGATGTGTGCATGGACCACACACACAACACATATGTACATAGCTTAGCCTTTGCTGTCCCCCGTGCAGAACAGTGGCCTAAGCAATCATACGCATGCAAATGGAAGGTGGGTCCATGTCTGTTGAATGCTCACAGTACAGGAGGTAGCAATGTTGACTGAGGACACATTCCCCTGTAGTAGTCGCCCATGACACCCGTGATATCATACCACAGTCCATGTGTTATGTATGTCAACACACATGTCCACCAATAGCAATGCATACAAACATGGCTACAGGAGACACATGTAGGACCAACACACATGTACAATCTGTACTGTGCATGCAGCAACCATGCATGTGCAGTGGCCGATGTCCATAACACAGCTGCGCCTAACTACAACATGCAGTCACAATGCAGCCCCATCATTGACACCTGTATATGGTGATATACAGACAGTACGGTTGGTTGTACATCACGTATGGAGGGATGTGTGTACATAAAGTGGTGATCCACCTGTGTAGATGTATGTGTGCCGGGGATGGCTCACAGGTGTGTCACACGCCATCTTACCATGCCATGTGTAAACAGTACGCTATGTCACTGTTACTTGATGGTGATGACATAACGCATACACAGCGGTCAGGTGTTACCAACTGTATGTCACATGACACCTGTAACACTTACATCCTCCCGTGTGCATATAGCAACACAATTGCCAGACATAGCGTTGGTACACATAATGCGGACATTATTGCTGCATGTCTATCAAACATCTCATCATATGGCAGGTGTATCATTCCCAGCACTGCCATGTGTGTCCGCTTGTGTGACCACTCATGCTACATATGGTGGGGACTACGTCCCAGTTGTTACACAACCCTGTACACCATTGTAGAGGAAAGCATGATGTCGGCTGGTGTGGTGCCTCACACATATTGGCTATCCGTACACACATATCTGGTCACCACAGTGTGTGTGTGTGTGTGTGTGTGTGTGTGTGTGTGTGTATGTATGTATGTATGGCTGTCTGGTGCTTGGTGTGAGGGTGTATGCTACCATACAGTGAAAAAAGGATCACTAACCCCTCATGGTGACTAACCCCTCATGGTGATGCAGTCTACTACCCTGTTGATGCCATCGGTCCCAGCTGTACTGGCTACCTGTGCATGTTCCTTCTCTGTGCCATGTTGTGTGGGTGCAAAGTACTGTGAGGGTGATGACCACATAGGCAAGGGTCCACACCTCAACACTATGGGGTGTGTGTTATAGTGCTGTAGACCCCGTGAATGTGGCCATGTTCCTGTACTGTGACAGGGTATTACTGCTACACAGTGTGGCCTCATGCTATCAAGTGGCCTCTAATGTCATCATTGGCCAGACCGCTGTGTACAACCCCTGCACCATGTCAACATACCTGTAATGTTTCCTGGTATGTATGTCACGTCTCTGTCCACTGTAGCCTGTTCAACTGACCACATGCTTCAGGTGCAGTATATGTGCGGACATCTGTGTCATGTTCGACTTTCCAACAGTCAGGTTGAGGGTACGTTTAGCATGCTGATATTGCCATACGTGCCTGTGAGTACTCCACAGTTACACATGGGGGACTGCAAACACTGCTACCTGTAGGCACATGCCAGTACACCATAGGAGGGAACCAGGGCATCATTGCCAACATGCTGTTACTGTTGTAACCGAGACACATACTGTGAACATATCAGAATGCATGCTGCACCTGGACTACATGGTATGACTGGTGCATGTCGACAGTACACCACTGATGTCACATACACATCTCTCAGTATTCACACACAACCAATGCAACATACACATCCCTCAATATGCATACACAAGTAATGTTAGATACACCTCTCACTATTCTGTTCACCCTGTGCATTAGACCATTTGGGCATATCCCTGCATTCAGTATTCACACACAACCAATGCAACATACACATCCCTCAATATGCATACACAAGTAATGTTAGATACACCACTCACTATTCTGTTCACCCTGTGCATCAGACCATTTGAGCATATCCCTGCACCGATGGTGTGGATGACAGGGATGCGGCACAGGCTTCATCATATGCAAAGGGTGATACTGTTTGCCAGGGGCATAGGCTGCACCAATGGATGACATCATGTGTGTGGGTAAGGGCCAGTGATTTGAATGGACATGTCTGTTCCATATGCATGTGGGTGTTGTGGAGCCCTACAGTTGTGTTTGCTGTGTGCGTGTATGTGTGCACACAGTTCTGTCATTTGTGTGGCCTACACAAGGGTATTATGGACAGCTCCAGATTGTACAGACCAGGTTGTACAGCTCACTGTGACCGGCCATGGCCACGTGTCCTGTGCCTGCCAGGGGTTGCACGGGCACTACCAGGCAGAGGTACAGAATGGCTACTGTCTGACGACATATGGCCACTGGAACCATGTCCCCACCAGGAATGTCCAGGGCCATGTCCATGTGGCCTGCTGTGTCCTGGTGTGGACAGTGCAGCACCAGCTGCATTGATACTGCTACCGGCACTATGGGAGCGGCCATGTGAGGTGGCACACTCACATTGACCTGCACTAGGTGGTGTAGCTGGCCTACATCCACATGGCCTATGCCTCACCCCTACCAGATGTTCCAGCACAGACAGCTCACGCTTGTGGATTGCCATGCCACGGTCGAGGGTTCTGACCATGTCACCCAATCACCTGTCCAGAACATCAGCAATCTGCTGTTGAGCACCTGCCAATGCCTGGATGTTGTTGTTTAGGGTACTGATAGCAGCCCTCTGCAGCCTCTGCCCTTCTCTGTTCTGCCATTCGGCATGTGCCTGTGCCGCCATTACAGTCTGGAACATGCGTCTGGTGATTCCAGCTGCTGCACTATGTCCTGCAGGTGCATGTCTGCCAGAGGTCCTCCTACGAGCAGCACCAGCCACATGCCTGTGTGGCACATCTGCAGTCAGTATACTGCCACCATGGTGTGGAGACACACCTTCTGTAGCCACCACACATTCCTGTTCAATGCTAACAGACGCTGACTGTCCTTCCTCTATGGCCACTGTAGATGCGGTATGTGTTGGCAGCTGAACTGTGTGCAGGGAAGAGGGGGACATAGCTGGGATGGCAACCGTTGGCACAGATTCAGCCCCTGACATCCCTGCCTGTACCTCATGCATATGTTCATCACTGCTAGCATCTGTGGGGACACTATCAGATGGACCGCAGGAGGGTAACGCACCTACATCACCTGTGAATGCAAAGAAAGACTCTAAATTACAATAGACACACACACTGACACACACACACTGACACACACACACACACACACACACACACACACACACACACACACACACACACACACACACACACACACACACACACACACACACACACACACACTGACACACACTGACACACCATGCATGTGATATGACAGATGGCATGCAGCATGCTTGTGATACAGCTGACAGCATGCAGCTCAGACATCAATAGTGTTTGTAAGCATACCCCCTGGAATGCACACTACAGCAGGCAGGTGTCATATCATTATCCATGCAATTCACACGATCATGGTAGTATGCATGCATCCCCGTGATACACCATGTGGACCAGAACAGGATAACAGTACACATGGCTGACGTGACCTTGACATGTAATCTGCTGACGTGTGCATTAACATGCATGCATGCCTGACACAATGGTGTCCTGACACATGTACAGCGTCATACTGGGTATCACATTGCGGTGTTGTCCATATGCCCTACAGATAGAATGCATGTTGAGCAAATGTGCATGGGCATGGTAGGGGACTGTGAGCCATCTACATTGCTGTACAGTGTGAAGTACAGACACTGTGCCATTGCATGGCATCATGAGGCATCTATATTGCTAAACAGTGCATGTTATGTACGCATTGCATATCCAGAACTGCATGCATACCCATGACATACCTGTGGATTGTGACCTACGATGCTGAGGTGTATACACACCAAACCATGCTGTGTCATGTGACAGGTCACTGGAGGACATACAGATGACACCCCTGCACGATGACTACAGAGTGTTAGCTGCCTGGCAATCATGTCCACACATAGCGGACTTGTCACGTCACCATTTCACACATGACATTGATGTACCACGCACACAAGGTGCACAGCTAACAGTGATGTCCTATGGCAGCAGGGGAAAAGTACAGTATCTGTGGCCTGGTGTCACTGTCAGTGGAATCTGTAAAGGTGACTACCATCATGCTATGACACAGACGTCATGTTCAACACATCTTATGAGGTACACATCACTGACACCTCCACTAGCTGTGCACAGGCATTTAAGATGTGCAGCATACCACATCACCTGTACAATCGGTCTAGTACAGCTGTAATTGGACCATGTGTGGACAAAGAGGGACAGGGTGTATCCACATCCCATCTTTTGTGTGGCTACGTGTATCTGGCCATCCCCCATGGCCATGTGTGCACATGTGTTGGTCATGTATGTGATGGCCATCTATCACACATGTCTGTGTTGTCCCATATGACATACACCCATAGATGTTGGATATGTCACCATCCACAGGGCTATGCAGACAACAGGTGTATGTTGGGTATGGGTTATGGGAAATTGTGACAATATTGCAGCCAAAATGCTACGTGTCTCAGACATGTCAGATGGAACATCACAATGTGTGAACCCATTGCAGGGGCATATAACACAATGGTGACGCCTGTGGTCTGCCCATACCACTGCTCACTGTGCGGTACTGGTTTGTGTACCACACGTTTTGTTCCACTGTATCGTACATATGCCTCCATTGTAGAACACTTCCACCGTTGTATGCACAGCTGGACACACATGTAGCAATGACAAATACTGTAGTTTCATGTCTGTGTGTCATTTCATTTGTATATATTGCACATGGGTGGCCTGTGTGGATGATGGGTGATGCAACCTGTATATCCATGTATTAACTGGCCACATGGTGAATAGATCTATGCTTTGACATGCCTGATACCGATGACAGTCTCACCTGCAATGGACTCTTGTCTGTGCGGCACACCAGAGGTACCTGTATAGGGTGACACAGCAGTATGAACATTATCCATGACTGTATGACAGCCACAGGGTGCACAGTGCAAGTTAACATATTCGCCTGTACAATAGCATATAGTAAGCACATGTGTGCATACCATACCTCTCAAACTCTTAGAACAATAAATGTGGACAAAGCCTACTATGATGGGGGACATATAGGGACAACTGTGACATATTGCTCTTACAAACTTAGAAATTTGCTAGACTAATAGGTTTGCATGCACATGGTTTTACACAGAATGTACAGTCGTAAACACAAATGTATGTCATCATTTAATGACTCCATTCCTCGGCTATTTGCCAGAAAGGGACAGATGTTAAGGGGAACACACCTACAACATGAGGCAGACATCTGGACATCCTGCAAATACCTGTACAGTTCAAAGGTATGGTGCATACACAGGGTAGCATAAAGCATGTGTGTCCACATACCTTGCATATGTTGTTACATTACATGATGTACACTGACACATGCATGTACGTGGGATATACTGGCCATATGTTCAGTACTGACTTACCAGGCAACTCCAGGCTCATTGGTTGGGAGACACCCACCTCCATGATGGCAGCTAGTGTTTGTGGGAGCTGTTCCGAGGGTGTCCCCAGACTGGCCAGTAGCTCCTCTGTGTGTGTGAGTGGAGGCTGGGTTGGTGGCCCACCACCTGTTCCAACTTGTTCCCTGGCGATTGCAGTGGCACGCTGTTTTGCATGACGTATCAAGTCCATGCAGTGTCTGCGCACCTGCTGGTAGGTGCGGTTGTGGCCACCCACTTCGTTGACCCTCCTGCGAAGATCCTGCCACAGGTCGTCCCACTGCTGTGCGTGTTGTGGCACATGGCTAAATAGCACCTCGTAGTTCTCATGGAGGTACGGGATTACAACATCATCCTCCTGTCAGCTGTATGCTGGTAGGCGTGTATGAGGCATTATCTGTAAGACATGATGAAGGTGACAGGTCACATTTACAGACATGTACAGTGATACTGCTGCACATACATTTCTAGTACATCTGCACAGTTATCTTTGCAAATCAACATGACACTAACACGACTGGCATGTATGTGTCACACACATGTAACACCCAGTATGCATTGGATATCATCCCCATATATGTGTGTCACCTCATTAGTGTTCCTACTGCATGTGACGTCTGTCTTCATGTGGGCATGTCTGTTTGCCTGCACTGTTGTTCTTACCTATCTACAAATGCCTGCTGTATCCACGGTAATGCTGTTGACCTTGATGCTGTGTATATGTCACATATCAACATAGACACAGCCTTACTGGACTTGGGCAGTGACAATGCACAAATGCACGCATGGAAACCTGTACATGCATCTGTTTTGCCATAGACATCTACACTGCACTGTACAGCTGTTCAACATCCTGCCACGGATCGCCTGTGTTGCACATGTGATAGACATGGGACAATGGCTAGTCGGACATCATTCGCAGGTAAGGTTATCGGCTATAGCATGTATGGGATGGGTTTCCTAGCTGTATCCGACACCCATTACCCCACTGCGAGGGGCATCAGTGACACATTACTGATCCAGATAGTTGATACTACATCTACCATACGGCCATCACACCATGTATGACAGGGATGATATGTGCAGCTATGTGGACAGGACTGCATGGTATGGTGGGAGTATGTCACAGGTATTGCACAGGGATCTGTCCAGCATGTGGCCATCCTAGTCATAGGACGGTGGTTGTCCATGACGTATGTCTTTCAGATCAGGCTATGGACATGTAGTATGTCTAACAGCATAGTGTGGCATATGTCTGTATGCAAGGTGGATAGCATGCTGCATACTGGCGGTGAGTATTGTGGAGGCTGGTATCGGCCATCCACGCATGGGCCCTACCCCTGGAGGGTGATATGTGTGTCATAACATACACAACACACCTGTCATAGGTGACTGTCGGCGGTCACACTGCTGTTCCACTCAGCAGGCTACACAAGGCGATAGTCACTTACATCCTGCTGTGAAGTAACTGGTTTTGCAACATAACCTATGCACACATGCCACAACTCAGCAGGTACGATGTGACTCATCTTCCATCATTGTGTGACTGAAGTTGTATCTCAGGGCACAGACTACTTGTGCAGGGACATGCAATAGCCCACCAGTATTGTAGTCCTGATGGTGTGGTCCAAGCCCTGGGGAGCATTTTGTGGTCATCCAGACCTGTTACCACTGTACTACGAGCGACTATGTCACTCCCAACAGTTGTCCATGCTTCTGCTGTCATTTCACAGACGTCTAGTATACGTCCACTTTGACAGACCTGGTCAAACAACATGATGCTGTGGCACAGTTGACCTGCACCTGTCAGCCCTGGGAGTATGGATCACATGTTGGACTCTTGCTGCTTTTATACTGCCTGTCTTGCACAGTGTCCAATAACAGTCACCACCAGAATGGGAACTGGCTAGCAAAACATGTGGTCATGTCACACAATGCTTGACATCATCCTCTGTGACGCATGCAGGCAAGGCACACCTGATACTGCACCACTTCAATATCTCTGCAGTGACTGGGACCTGCCTCTTGGCTCTGCAGAGCACACCTGCAATGACTGGTTATAGACAGACCGTACCTCTCAGGCACGTACCTGGACTGGCACACCCACAGCTGAGGTGTCCCCATATTCCACTATGTTGTACACACATCCTGGCTGGTTACTTAGCACAATGCATCACAGGTGCTCCACGTGCATATAACTGTGTCCGGAACTACTGCTGCTAGTGATGTAAGCCTGACAGTAACCCACACTTAACTGTGATAGCCGCAGATGTACCGACATATTAGGTGTACGCTGTCCGTGAGTCATAACCTCTGCTCAGCTGGTTCGACCCATACACCACCTAAAAGACCAAAAGTATCCTTGACATGGACACTACCAACATGTGACTGCTGTTCCACACCTGGAGTTATCCCCTCATTGGTGGAATCCGAACATATGCTACTCACCCTTGTTAGCCACATACCGGCACCACACACTTCACGGCATACACAGTAGATGAGTATTATAACACCTACTACAGATGTCGTATGACAGCGGTAGTTGATGTCGTGACACACATGCAGGTGGACAATGCACATGCAAACGCTGAGACATACCCCAGTGCACTTCATTAGCATGTACACGACAATATGGTTCATGCTATTCTACACAGAGCCATGATGGTACACACCAGATAACAGATGACACTATGGGGGTGCGGTTCCATGGACATACTTTACAACAACAGGTGGGGGCTGTTGCACAGTGGTGTGCATTCCCATGGGTGGGGTAACTCACTGGTCAGCCTTGGTAGGGCCATGAGATCCGTCATCACATACTCCATAACTAGCTACGTACACATTACTGCGACACATTCCGAGATGTACTACAAGGCATTATGGTGGTATGTCAGTAGTCGTATGTAATACCCACATCTGCTCACACATACAGCTGTCACTCTGGAACATGACAGTAACAGGTGATGTTGGCAACATGCTGTCTGATGGCTTCAATGCTAACATTACACCCTCTCATTCCCTACGGGGCCACATTCCTTGCAGGAACATTGCGGTGTACCTGCAGTCACACCTATACAGTACTGACCTGCACTCTATATGTCCTAGGACACTGGCCCCTTGTTACCCTACAAATTCCCAGGCTGTGATGTCCACAGACCTCTGAACGACATGTCTCCCCACTGGGACACTATATTCAGTAATAGCCTTGTACCAGACATTGTGGCCCCTGACTGGCACACAGCGACAGTTATACTCCACACAGGTGGTGCCACAATGCATGACTGGGACTATTGCCCTACATACCTCACTGGACTGTTCTGCATGGCTATAGGGCACATCATCATGGACATCATTCGCTGAGTCTTTGTTGTGCTCTGGTCCTTTGATGCCAGCTGGGTTGGTCTTGTTGGGGCCACAGCATGCCTCCTACACCTGTTGAACACCTTTCATACAGTTGACAGAGTAATTGATGATGACACGGGGGTCCACACAGCCTACATTGTCCTCTCGCTGCCTTTCAGCACCATTCTCCATTCTGGTATTGGCAACATACACATCCACCTGCACATCACAACATATGTCTCAGGATGTTATGCAAAGTGGCTAATGGATGGGACACACACACTGAGGGTGGCATACCATATCACATACTGCATTCCAGTTACACTTGGCATACCACAGTCCTCAGTCATGGGGCCCTCATGTTCGGTATATGCTTCCCTGAGGTACAGGCTACCACTGAGGGGACTTCCCTGCCTAGTTTTACAGACCACTGCATACCCAGAGCCGTTGTTGCTCCACCAGCTGATACAGACCCCATCCATACGGGTGTCACTGTGACGGATGAATATGAACATCATGGCCTCAACCTGCATGACACTTGGTATGAACATCACCTTTGCAGTTCACCATCGACCCACTGGTTATCACATAGGTGTTAGTCCCCTACATACATGTCGCATTGTACGTGCTTGTAAAACACATGTATGTCGCACACACTCCTGTGATTACCACATTGCCACTGTGGCATGGATATCCTTCTACGTGTCCACACATGTCTGTACTGGGTGTGAGGCTGGTACATAGGCACCCATTATACCTCTGAACACTGGACTTATACACACATCCATGGGTACAACACCCCGCTTAGGGTGTACCTTACACAACAGCTTTACATAACTCAACATTAAAACGCCATGGCGTTTATTGAGCTATGACAGTTAAAGTTTGCGGCTTATGTACAGACACCACATCTGTACACATTTGCAGACTACATACTCAGGGGTGACCTCTGCTGCAAAGACAGGGCCCATGTCTGCAAATATGTTAATGGATATACTCTGCATACATGACATAAACAATAGCCACTATGAGCATGATGCTCATGGATATGTGCACACACGCGACAGTGCGTGGCATGTGCTTGGGGGTTGCATTCCCAGACCGGACACTCACTATGCTTTGGCACAAGATTCCTATGTACATCACGCATGGACAGTCAGTAGCAGTGTTCATGTGATACCTTGCTTGGTGGATGGTGGACACATGTACGCCAGGGATCACTGCAGTGGCTGTACTGTGCAGAGATGCAGGTTACACATGGCTCTTCTGTTCACAGGACACTATCCTAGAGAGGTGCCACTGGTGTGCACACTGTAGTTGTTGTTACACATAGACTTGCCAGACTGCATGGTACCCCACTATGAACCTGTGGAGCTATTACATGTCCTTTGTGCATGGTTACTGGAATAGCCCTTCCATTTAGATTAGCTGCCACGCTATTACAATGTCCTGTGACTACAGGCCATATGTATCCTGTTATTGTACATGCCAATCATGTTCATGTTTGTCTGTCACATCTCTTCTGCTATTCTAGTATGGGAGTAATGTTTGCATCCTTTGCAAATGCACAGAGTGGATTACATTATTTATTTCATCATAACTGTTTATACATAAATTAATTACATACTACTCACATCACTATACGATACCTTTGTTATGCATCATATGCCTGTTCTCCTGTGTAGCATATCTGACATATCAATCTACTGTACTATACATTACACATGTTTTACATGGTATCCCATAATTCAAAGCATACTTGCACAGAGGGACCACCTTAGACATGTCATTGATGTTATATGCCCATACACATGTGTACTGTTACAGTATATCCACATATACTATCCCCTGCTATGGCACATACTTATTGGACATACCCTGCCACTGATGGCGGGTGATATGACATTGTTCTGTTTAAAGCCGTCATGTTGCATCCCTTGTGGTGTCTCTGCTGTTTACCTTGTGGCCCACTGCTGGACGCACAACATCTACAAACATTAGTACACTCAGCAAGACATCACTACATAAATACCATTCCCCACTTTATGCATGGCGGACACTTTTAATTACTGCAAACCAGGCTATGCATACACTGACATAACTTAATACAGAACATACTATACATACGGTTAGTGTTCTACATACCTTGATATCTTTCCGGTATTTCGTCTCTATCTCGCTCTTCTGTATCACTCTTTAAACTGTTTTACGGTATGAGCATACAGTTTGCATATCTGGCAAGTCATCCTTATATACATCTATACCTGCAACATGTGGTTTACTGCCGCCAATTGGTGGTCCGGTGTGACTAATTACATGCACTTCAGCTGTGCAGCTACTCCATTCGCCAATTACATGGCAACAGTGGGGTATAATTGAATTCTCCACTTGGGCATTGGCCATTTGCCCTGCCTTAGGGGAGACGGCCTGTATTGTGTTTTGTTGTGTGTAATTGCAACTGCTATGTGTAGAGCCAAGTGTATTTTGGAGTCATGTCCCTCGTGGATTGTGTGTGACGGCTTGAGTATGTGGTTCTACCTGTGACTGTACCTGTCATCCCACCCATATGATAATGGACTATTGCAAACACCTGTAACATTGCCGTTTGCTCCATTATACGACGGATACAATTTTACATGGCGCCTTTAAATGTGTCTCTCACAAGGTATGTTAACGGTTCAGCAGATGTAATTGACTAACTAGATGTTTGGGCTGTGGTTACGGTCTGTATTGCTATTGTTTCCAGTGTGGGGGATGTAGGCGGGTGTACTTAGCATATACGGTTTTGTGGGGCTTGCATTTCTACGTAGTCCATATATATGTGTGTGGGCCCCTTCCCTAATTACAGTGCTATCACTTAATAGACTTCTGTTATGAGAATTTACTTTGGGCCATTGTTAATTGGTTTCTATATGGTATGCAGGTGAGGTTGACACTTCCATACCTCCGGATGTACGGTGATATGTGCAGGGATATTTGTAAATGACCGCTATCCCGTGTATGTCTGTCCCAGATATTTGCAGTCATTGCAGTGGTGTTGGTGTCAGACCCTCTGTGACATGGCTTGCCACCTTTTCATATGGCCATAGTTGGACACTTGCGGGTCACACAGTGGTGTTTACAGGCTGACATATGGCCACAGTCAGTACACAGGATAGCACATACTTTTATCCTCATTACATACCAATTGTTCTTGGACCTTAACTACTTATCGGTTTGCATGTAACATTTCCATTTCTTACATACAGGCATGAGTATTTCCTGCAACTATTGCATAATATTTGGGACCTACTAATGTCCTAAACTCTCGGACAGTTGCCCTTTGTAATGTTTCATGTCAGGACACATCTGCCCGGGGGGGGCTGTCCCTCCCAATGTGGGACAGGTGTTTACCGCATGCCTATGGCTAGCTATACCCGCACCTACCGTAATCATCTACCTTTGAGTTGCCACCTACAGACACACAATGCGGACACACACACACACACACTTTACAGTCACACAGGAACACACATGGCACCCTCAACACACACATACGCAGGCTACATCACTCACAACCACAGTTGTACACGGAACCTACTTGAACCGCACCACCGGCAGCGGTGACTACATGTCCTTACTATCGTCATATTGCTCGCGGTTCTACTGTTCCAGTACTGTGTTCTTTCTGTCTTTCAGCCTCCTGGTTACGCGTGTCGGTGTGTGACACATTCCATAGTTGGTGGTATCCTATTTATTTGTACCTCAAAGGTGTTTTGAATGTCGTTGACCTATCTATATATTTGCAGATGTCAGTGACCCCTTATATATCGACATATATCACACTATCGCCCTTTCTATCTGTATTATATATGTGTATATATATATATATATATATATATATATATATATATATATATATATATATATATATATATATATATATATATATACATATCTTGGATGGGGGTGGTGACAGGCAAGTTACACCTTTCATTGTGTGTTTGTTGGTGTATATTGTGTTTCCTGGTCTCCGCACATTTGTGTCTGTCCCTGTCACATTACACACCTGCCATAGGTTAAGATTACCTCCCATCCCACTTTGCGAGGGACAGTCCCTCTTTGTGCAGTTGTGTCCTGCGAAATATTTGTGAACATAGCAAATGTCCTGCAACTTTGGGACAAACATATTCCCTATAGTTTATGTAATAGTTGCATAAAACACTTATTCTGTATCTGACCCACCTACATGTTACAGGACATGGAACACGTACCTGTGACCATTACTAGAATAAGCTTTTTATCTATGCAAAACACTGACATTCTTGTTTTTGTACTGGCCGGGTGTATGTGTCGTCCTGCAGACATCTGGCGTATGCCCCACATTGGTCATTTGAACTGTGCCAACCCTACCGTACGTACATCTTGCCTAGCAATAGTGTTGGGTGATTGTATACATGAATGCCTGTTCCACTCCTGGCAGTGGTTGTTTTACCCTTCAGAGCAGGCGCTATTTGTTCAGGAGTGACTAATGCTGGTTTCACCTGTTCTGTACATCATTGACTGTGATCTGCGCAGTGGTCGGTGACGCTTAGCCCTGTTTCGCGCATATCTGTATAGTCGTATTTAAACATCGCTTACCAGCTGTGGGCAACGCTTATTCCTGCTAATGTGTGCTACACATATTCTGATGACTTGCATCCGGAATGCCTTACCCGTGCTGTCGGGATTACGTTACATCCCTTGTGGGACATGGGACCAGGAACATGCACGACAGTCACTGCATGTACCACTTGGACATCTGGGGGTTGTACACGTATTATGTCATTTTGCATGTGCAGTACACTACAGCAGTTACACCACACTACACTCACATGGATAACTCCATTAGTTTACAAATTGATGAGTCCAGTTAATGGTATGTCCATGTGATGTTTACTGGCTGTACTCCGGCATTGGGTATGTATATCACAAGTAGCTACACCTGATAATGTGCTACACCTTCATACGACCGTGGTTGCAGCATGCTGGGGTGACGAATGCCTGTCATGGGTACATCCCCTGCCTTGACACAACATCCATGATTACATTTTGTGGAGCATCTCAGTAACACAGCGGGGAATCTGTGATGAGTGCATGTAGGACAGTGCTTACACACATGTGCTCCCACGATTGCCTCTGCTCCAGTAAGCGACAGTTGCTTACTCGATGTTGTGGCAACGGGAGTCACTGTTTGCCCCGTTTGGTGTTTTGCCTCTGATAATCGGGCGTGTACCTACCGATGTACCTGAGAACCTATACACACAGCACCGACAGATGCTGATAGGCGCATCTACTGTTCAGGTGTTGACATTTCCATGTTCCAATGGCTGTTGCATGTACAATGTTTGAGGGCTGCCTATGTAGGATTCCACAGTGGGCCATCTATACATCACAATTTACAGGTAGTCGGGTTTGTGTGCCATCCATGTTACTGTGTGTGCAGGTGGGGAGGGGTGTCAGTCCGTGGGAGCCTACACTGTCAAGGTATGTGCTATATGTTCCCTCTTTGCCAAGGCATAGGCATATTGGGCATGCCTCCGTCTGCCTACTGGGGCTGGCACAGTGTGTCCGTGGTCTGGATCCCTCTGTGCCTGTGTTGGCCTTGGCAATTGCGGTGGGCTGTGAGGCCCTCCCCCATTTTGACCCTGCTGCAGCTGTTTCCACAGGATCATATTATGCAGCATGGCACATACTATGAAGATGTGGGCACACGTGCCTGGAGAGTACTGCAAGGCTCCACCAGATGTGTCCAAGCACCAGAACCGTGATTTCAGCATCCCAAACACACGCTCTGTGATGATTCTGGTTTGTGCATGTGCCTCATTATGGCATTCTTGCATTGGTGTGTGTGCATTTCTGATGGAGGGTCATCATCCACAGCTCCAGTGCATAGCTAGCATCCCCCACAAGGTGACCTTGTGGGATGTCCCCCCTGACAAATACCTGATACAGCTGTGAGGCATACCAGATATGGGAGTCGTGGTAGCTTCCAGGGCTGCCAGCACAAACATCCATGATAATGCCCTGGGCATTGCACACGACCTGGCAGTTGATGGAGTGGAATCCCTTGCAGTTTATGTAGTGCCTACCATACTCACCGGGTGGTGACTTGATTTGTATGTGCGTGCAGTCTATCGCACCCAGTACCTCTGGGTAGTTTGCCACACGGTGGAAGTGACGCATATTGCTGGCCAACTCCTCCTGAATTCAGGGGAAGTATATATGCTCATTGGCATGTGGTAACATGGCATCCAGGAACTGGTGTAGTACCCTGGATGCCGATGCCTGTGAGATCCCCATTATATCTCCAGTTGGCCTTTGAAAGGTACCTGTGGCTAGTATTCGCAAGCTTACACATACCTTTGTGTCCACTGGGATGGGTTCCCCTCTGTTGTTTCTGGTTCTCAGGCGTGGCCGGCACAGCTCTACTATTTGCTGTAAGATGTCCCTGTCCACTCTGTAATGCTCTACTATCTCCAGATCATGTAGCCCCTGGTAGGTTACCCTTGGTCTAAACACTCTACTCCTCCTCTGAGGCCTACGGTGGTTGTCGGCATCATCCTCCACAACACCGTCGGTCTGTAACACATGCTGATGAATCACAGCTATGGCAGCTCCCAACATGTGCATTTTAAAAGTTCCCCGTCTGTTTACACCTATGGTGCAGTGTTTGGGAATACACAGGTGTGTGTTGGGTGCTTTCACACTTTATACTGTTTTGCTGTAAACACTGATGATATCATAGGGTGTGTATGCATGATCATGGCTACAGGGTATCTTCTGTGTTTTATTAACGGAACCACTATTGTGCTGCCTTTGGTGTTGCATTACATTTGGATGCCGTGAATTACCTCCTGCCCTTCCATTCACATTTGTGCACGTTACACCTACCATTTGCTGGCATGCATCCAGCTGCCTGCTTTCATTTGTACTTTCCTAGACCTGGCTTATCTTGCGTAATGTGTGTTATTGCCGGTCTACTGTGGGTTTGCTTTGCTCTGCTATGACAGTTCAGCTATCTTTGCATTCCAAGTCCTCCCCTCCTTTCTTTGCAATCCTATGCCTCCCCTATCCTGTTTTGCAGGTTTCTGCATGCAGGCTTGTCTACTGCCATTGATTGGCCGCCGTGAGTTGATTGGTGTTAATTGCTCATTAGTATGCCAATTACCCTGCTTCGGCATTTCCTTCTTTTCTTCCCCTGACCTTCCTGTTTGTGTTATTGTTCGCGGCACGTGCATCTGCTTACCGGGTTTCGGGCACGATTTAATCCCCATACACATGCACTTTCGGGCAGCATATGTGCTCTCAGCTAAACGGTTCTATACCTTCCTCCCCACCCCTGTCCTGCAGCTTTGCTTAGCAATGGCCAGGCCAGATTTGCATTGCTCCAATGTGCTTACTGATACGGTGGCACACCCCCTGCTGATGTCATGTATCACCTCTGATACACTCCTCGGTGTTATAGCGCTGCACCGTCAGGTACATCCTTAATCCGGCGGACGTTTGCGATTCAGTATTACCTGCCTCATTTGCATGGCATTGACTACTAATTCATAGTTACAGCGCCGAACACTGTTGAGGGCCCTTGGCAACCCTTGCACCTTGCTTGTGGTGTGCCATGCCTACCATTGCGTATTATGGTGCAATCCTGATTTGTCTTACATTGTGATTTTATGACATTTGTATATATTTCCTTTGTATTCCTGTTTGCGCACACATGCCCTGTGATTGTACTGTGCGTTACTGCAGACATGACATTAAATGTTGTTTTTCAGGAGTTGTACATCTTTTCTTGTGCCATTGGCTGTGTATTTCGCCATTGGCATATGTTAACTTTGTAATACATGAGTCTGGCCCGCTTCCATAACTCCGATGTTCTGTTTGGGAAAATGTAAACCGTGTTTTTTGGTTTACATTTCCATGGGCTTGCGCAACGCCTGCACCACTTCGTGGATCGCTGTATGCCTTTATTAGCATGGTGCGACACTGCACATGGGGTGATTTGCATACCTATGCCGAGGGCTGCGTAGATCTGGCATATGCCAGTAGTGCATGTAGAGTTGGTTCGTACCTGAATCGCTCGGCGGACATATTTGGCATTATCCCGCATATGCTACGCCTGCGCCTGGTGCAGGCTTCATGAATCCGGTGGCATGTGTGTAAAACTTCTACCCCTGTTAGTAAATAAATGCATAAATTGCAGCATTAGCAAACTGACATCGTAGCTATTTGTATCATGCATTCCAAATGTGTTTTTTTTCTGTTCTGTAGGGAAAATTACAATAGTTATAGGCTCATGATGTGCATGATGTATATGAATATAATTGCCATAGGAACATTCAGGGAATTACAGCTATGCTATCATATATATCTGCTTACATACTCTGAGGTTGTGTTATATGAGTTCTCATTTACATATTGCTGCTTACAATGCACTAAATGAACATGTGTACATGTCATTAGTAGGGGAAAATGTATATTCTGGTGGGGATGATGAATGACCAGGGGTAGAGTACATTGTTGCGATTGTCACTTGCACTGTAGTTTTCCCACATGGACAAATTTTTAGAGATCTGTAGGTTCATAGGTTCTTAGTTAAGTGTTAGGCAGTCAAGTTTGCAGAAGCATTTCAAGCCTAGCTAACAATCTCTGTTCAGAAGTTCCCTGTAGCCTCAAGGAAGTCAAGATAAGATAGACCAGGGGAGATTTTGAGGCTTCCAATCTAATTATCTAGGTTTATCTTGAAGGTGAGTTGGGTGGTATGGTCACACATACTGAGCCTGTTAGTCTTTCTCTACTGTCATAGCTCTACATGAACGTTATTGGAGACCAGGCTTTATGAACCATGCTAATGATGCAGAGACACTACCACATAAGCTTCAGGTACTACAGAGAAGCATTTATACACGTGAAAAGTTAAGGATGGCAAACTTGGAGCTTAGCTGCCTTATGACTAATTCCTAAAGTTTTTGATATGTATGAGACTTTCATACATGCAACTAGTTATAATGCTTTTGGTTCAGAAATGTTTGTATAGATCCAGCACAGTTAGTGAGATTAGCAATTCTGTTATCCATTCTATATTTCACTTAAGGCCTAATAAAAGAGGCACAGTTGCTGAAAATAGATGGCTGATTTGCACATTGTATACTTATATAACATTCCTGCAAAAATAAGTATTCTAACTTTGGACTCCTTTATATGGTGTTAATGCATTTGTGGAATGTTATGCACTGATACTATATACAGTTGTTTACTACATGCCACAGTACATGAAAGTTAAAGCATTTGTATTCTATAAATGTGTGTCTCTGTTGCATTTTTGCCAAACATGTTTTCTCCATTGCAATACTGCAAATATTTGAAAACGTTATTAAAATATCACCTCTACTCATATGTTTTGCATCTGCTAGGACTTAGTAATAGTTATATTCGTCATGTGTTTAGGTATTGCAAGCTTCTGACATGATAATTCCTGCACTCTATGGTACTGCTCAGCTCTATTGTTGTTTCACTCATATCAATTCTCTGATAACCCTTTTAATTTTAATATGTAGCCTTCCACAATGCTGTATCAATGTCTTGGGATACATCCATGTGAGACATGTTTTTTCTTATTTCTTGGTCATTTCTGAAACATCTACATGCCATATGTACAAACTAGCAATCATTTTGTGGATAAGTACATGCTGAACAACTTCCACACTCTCACTTTTATTTTAACGCTAGCCTGCTTTGATCACTATAAATTACTGTAGAAATTTTACTTTCCTCTATCTTTTGAATTAATTAACAAAAATGTGGAAGTTGTACATGCAGGAAGTGCCACTCATTTTATAGACATTTAGATGATGACTTTTCTTTGCATGTATATCTTCCTATGTTATATTTTACATTACATACATTTGCTTGTTCAATAAATAAAATAGCGATTTATGTCTTTTATCAGTTAATAGATATTACAAACCCACCTATGATTAGAAAACAATTATACTATAAATATTTCTAAAAAAATGATGTTACATTTGCTGTTGTGTTTGCTTTAAGTTTTTAAGTCATCTGATTCTGAACCCAGGAATATTTTTAATTTATTTTAATTTATTCCTGGAAGCTTTGAAAAGATGATTTAAACAGAATGGCAATACAGTTTAAAGACATAAATAGAATGATGATAAATCAATCCTATTAATTGGGCAATATAAAATGCATAAATAAATACAAACATACATACAATATAAAATAAAAATGTTAATAAGTATATAAATAAAGGAGAGCGGTAACAATTTTTTCTGAGTCATAGCACAAGACATCTCGTTTATTGCCATTCTACCCAAATCCTCAAATATTTATCACTCTTCTATTTATATTCTACAGCATTTCCCACCACTCTGTCCATTATCAATCAATGTAAGTCGGACTCATTCAAAACAGCTCACTAAATTTATAAGCAATACAAGCATCAACACATGTACACAAACACAAACAACATAATTATACAGCAGCAAGACCTCATAATATAGATGAAAAACTGATAAAACAAATTAGAGAAACCACAAACAAGCAACCAATCAGAAAATGGCATTGCAAGCAAATAAGACCTGAAATTAATAATCTACAGTAAAGCAAACTAGCCTAAAATACTTATCTAAACTACAAGCATAACGTATACTACCATACTCTTTACTAAAACACTTAAATCTCAGAACAAAATTGACGAAATCATTAAAATAAAATTAGGATTCACCTCAAAACTACCGAGTAAAGCTGTCCGTATCATGGTGCATGCATAAAACTCTGTATGGCCAATATAAAATCTCTTTTTTAATGGACAAAGAATGCAATTGGTACATTACTCTGTAATCACTGGGAAAGAATAACTCAAGCCAGAAAATATACACACAATGAATAACTCTAATATGTGGGGGTTTGCTTACACAATAAATGAAATTGAGCTTCTTAAATCTGTAGTACAGGATACTTCATTTATTACATAAAGATTGCCAAATTATATTTACCTTTGCAAAAGAGCAAGATATAAGTATGTGGCAAAATATGTCTAAGGAAGGGCATGAGATGCTTTACCATTATTTGCCATCATCAGTATAAAGTTTATATCTACTCTGACATTATTGTCAATAATATCTTCACTATACTTAAATCATCACTTTCTATAACTCATTTAAATCCTTGCATTTGTCCTGGAAACAACTTGTTATTCAGCACAAAAAAAAATTAAAAATGGATTCTTAAATAATACATGCTTTTATATGCAGGCAGTTGTCAAAGAAAGGCATAAACATTTATAATTATATTTGACAAAGGTAAATAACTGCTAAACAAAACAAGATAATAATGACAATGTAAAAGATGTCCAGCATACAAATCTGTGTAATTGAAAAGAATTGTGTGTATAAATATATATATTTTTTACCAATAACCAAAAAGAGACACATAAAGCAACTTTTCCCATTTCTTAATAACCTAATCTAAATAACTGCAAAGCAACATCATAGCAGGATAGTATATGTGTAGAGGAGTTCAGCATCCGGCTACATGCACAATGACTGATAATTTGTAGATACACACTATATTTCTAAAAGTAAATGTGCACAGATGAACATATCTATATCTATCTATCTATATATATATATAGAGAGAGAGAGAGCTATCTCTCTATCTGTCTATATATATATATATATATATATATATATATATATATATATATATATATATATATAATTTATTTGTATATAGAAAGATATCTAGAGATATAAACATTTTTACTGCTTGTATCTTGCTATCCATGTCCCTAGGCAAGAGCTTTCCACTTTCTCAGTTTTTATTATCTTTTGTTTATTATTTTCCCACATATCCATAGTTGTCATAGCAGAATCCTTTTTAATCCATACTCTTAAATACTTCAGTTTGTCATGTCCAAATAAATATGGGTATTGCTGAACAAATTCATTTGTGAATGCATAGTTTACAACTATAACCACAACAAACAGCAACACTAGAAACGAATAAACAAAAAGCTGGTATAGGCACTCCACAGAACTCCACAGAAACCACGGCTCGAACAGAGAATAATTTATTGTGAAACACAACAGCACACAGTACAATATCCAGTTAAGCACTTTCATCTGTATGCAATACAGACTTCATCAGAACAAACAAACCATATTTGCACTTCATTTAAATTTAAAAATAAATTAAAAAATAAAGTTTCTGTGGAGTTCTGTGGAGTGCCTATACCAGCTTTTTCTTTTATTCGTTTCTAGTTTACAACTATAGCCTTTGCTTTATCTTCATTAATTTTATATTACGAAAAAATCTGGAACTCTCTCAGAATGTTGCACAACACTAAATTGTCCTTCTCTGGTTCCATCAGGTACAAAATAATATAATCTGCAAAGAAAAGCCAACTTTACTTGAACACAAAACCAATTATATCCTTGAATTCCCGAGTCCTTTATTTTCTTTGTCAGTGCTTCTAAATATAATGCAGGTAGCAAAGGGGAAAGAGGATACCCTTGCCTCTTTCCTGTGTTCAGATACAACTTATCACAGAGGAACCCCTACACTTTCATTTTTGCCTCCATCTCTCGTGGATCCTTCTAATTAACCTTATTATTTTATCAGGAAATGCAAATGCTTCTGTTGTCCTACTCATAAAATCCCAGCTTACACTTTCAAATGCTTTCTCCTCATCAAAACCTGGTGATTTTAAGCTCCCCACCTTTAATGTAAAACTGAGCTTAATAAGGTCCTCCGTTTCTGCACTGCTGTTGATATCTTGATTGATTTATTTGCCTTTCCTTGTGCTTATATTGAAAAGTGCATTTTGCCTCTCATTGTCTGTTCTACTGATTTACTTGCTCTGAATTTATTATTTAGCTAGCTGTTGGATAAAGTAGTGTATTTTCACACTCTAGCAAGAACTTATTTTTGCATCAAGAGGTCAGTGGATTTTCCATCTAGTTGACTGGGAGGTAGCCTGGTCTGTTTAGACTGGGGAAACACATGAGATTTCTGCATGTAGTTTTACTGGCTGGAGGGCTTATCAATAAGCTTATCTTGTTTTTGGTGCCTTTATAAATTCTGTACAAATAAATGGCTCTTGGTTCATTTATACAAAGTGAAGTACTTTTATTGAATAATCACACATTTATAAGCTGTTTAAAGTACACTGCTGTATCCGTATCTTTAAGTTTGTTTGTGGTAGCATTTCATACCTTTTAAGTTTGTTTGTGGTAGCAGTTCACTCCGGACACTTTTTTTACTGAGCTTTTACATTGGTAGGACTGGGATTATTCATCTAGCAGCAATAGGTGTTTACCTGGTCTATCTGAGCTGGGAAGCACACAAAAAGGCTCTAAGTATTGTTTGCACTTCTCTTATTTACTGTGACTGTGCTTGAGCAGTTTCCAAAAAACTGTACTGTCTGTTGCTGCTTTAAGTAGTTAATTGCACTGTACTACATTATATCTGTTAGTTGCAGGGCTGTTGTAGGTAGTTTATGTGGTCTTGTTATACTCAGGCTCCAAACAAGCTAATCTACATCGAGAATGTGTTTTTCTGCAGCCTTGTGGCAGAAGTGTGCTGATCTAGCTTGTTTGAGTTGGCAATTGCTGGTGGAAGGCTTATTATGTGCTTTCCTGATTGGTAGTTAGCTTAAAACTAATTTCTATTTGCTCGTATTTAAGCCTTGCTTTTGCGTGGTGCTACTCTCCATGTTCAGGTAGTTAGAAGTGCCCTGTATAGATACAAAAGCCTAGAAGCTCAATTTTACCTAAACAGCTGTCAGTAATACCCTTCAAAGCTTCTCTCTTGCTCTAGGAACAACTCACTGCACTGAGCAGTGATGCCTTATTGATCAACCTTAGCCTACATAAAGTATAAGCCCCTCTTGTAGTCTGGGCACTATGAGCGCAATCCTGTCAAATTAACACATTCTCTTTCCTACTAAAACATACATTAAGAGCCTGCTATCATGGACAGTCAGTTTCCCTTCATCTCTCTGACCAGCCTGATAGACATGGGCATCCTGAGGCAATGTAGCAATTATCTCATCTATACTAACAACCACCTACTCATTAAACAAGGAAATATTTTATGTGAGAGATGTAGTCACACTATGAAATTGGAGACAAGACTCTCACATAAGGACAAATCAAATGCCAAACAGGTTGTCAGCATGCACACACACACACACACACACACACACACACACACACACACACACACACACACACACACACACACACACACACACACACTCTTCTACACTAAATAAGGACACAACACATAAATCCACATATGCAGAGGTACGCACTAGTAACTTATCACAAAATCAGAGGCCTCTCAAATGGAAACCACTTATGCACATAACAATGCAAAAAACAACCACAACACATAACACACACACACCAGTGTCTCAACAAATAATTCCAAAAGGTGTAACACCACAAAACCTAATGTATTGGTCATAGGGGCCTCCGTTGTGTTAGACATTGATGTTCCCCTCACCAGGCTGGATAAAGAGCGGGTTACAATTAGCTGCCTGTCAAGTGCCAGGATCCATCAAGTGACTCAAGCACTTAAGCCACTCCACCATAGTCCATGTGGGGTGAATGACTTGAGATGTACCTCACTGGACTATATGAAGAAAGACATGACTGAGCTCTCAGGTTATGGGTCACAGGTAGATATAAGCCTAGTCTTAAGCAGCATTCTACTTTCTCCAAAGATATTGCCACAGTACAAACAAAAAATTATTGACATTAACAATTGGCTTAGCTTCTGGTGTCAGTCCAAGGGGATCCAAAATCTGTCAGCTTGGGAAGACATTGTCAACAGGCCACACTGCTTTGCCAGAGATGGTCTGCACCTGTCTCCTCTAGGCTTTCGGATATTGGCAAAGGCATTAGCCCTCCCATTGTGCCTTTTTTAGGCAGTGCCAAAATAACCAACCTCCCAAAATAACAAAATCCTCTCTAGATAAACTGAAGGTACTGCTGCTTAATGCTAGGAGTCTAAACAAGAAACTGCACACCCTGGAAGCACTCCTCACCTTGGAAGATGCTGATGCCTGGGCAGTCATGAAACATGGTTCAAAGGCATGGAAAGCACTCTAGTCATGCAGGGTTACAATGCCTTCCATATGTTCAGACCACAAACTGAGCATTAAAGAACCAAAGAAGGATGTGTATCCATCTTCATTAAGGATAAGTATACCTCGAGACTGGTCAAACATTATGACTCTTTTGAGCTACTCCATGTCCAATTAACTACAGGCAAAGCTCCTTGCCACATTGTAGCTAGCTGTAGGTCCCTCACCATGAAACAGGAAAAGCATACCACATACCTGGACTTACTGGAGTCACTTGCCATATAGCCCATCGACTGGAAAACCTACATGACTACAAACATGGTGGCTCAGAGGTTCTTGGACTGTTCAATGCAAATGCTCTGTAACAAGTAGTCAGCACACCTACAAGAGTGGACATAGTACTGACCCATGTGATGCCCTCCCTGGTAAGATCAGACGCTAAATCAGTCTTATTTGATGTAATTATAAGACCAGATACCCCATCAAGCTCAAAAATACTTAAGACATTTTCAAAGACAGATTACCTCCTTCTAAGTGATGGTATAAGAAGTTTCAAAGCTCCCTTGTACACAGATAATATGGACTCCTATGCAGAGGTATACACCTACACCAATGCCCTGTATAACCACTTAAGCAGTTGCACAGAATTTGCTATACCTGACCAGATTAAAACCAGGGTTTGCCGAAAAAACAAGCCACACTGGTGGACCCCTAGTATAAACAGGCTATACAACAAGAAAAAGAAATTAATGTCCAAGAACAAGAGGGTCTAACTCAGCAGAGGAAGAAATCCCTCTGTACCGTAAACAAAAAATAGAGATCTTGTCAAGTCATCCAAAACTAATTATGAAGCAAAAATAGCCTTCTAGCTAAGGATAATCACAAGGCGTTCTTTAACTATGTCCACAATTTAAAAAGGAATACCCAGCTATGCAATGAATTGGTTGTAGATGACACTACCCATACCCAACTGGAGGTAATCGATAGATGAAAGGTTTGGAACAAACTTTACCTCCTGTCCCTGCCAGTCATGCCCCCAAAGTATAACTGCCACCATTCTTCAGTCTATTAGCTCAAGAAAGCAGGTCATCTCAGTGCTCTCCAAGGGCAAAAACATGGCTTCAGTGGGCCCATACAACATCACAGGTTACCGTTTAAACAATTTAAAACATGACCTAGCAGAGCCACTTGAATCCCTGTTTAACCACAGCCTGTGGCCTGGCTATGTCCTGGTGGAGTAGTGGACAGCAACAGTAATCCTTCTGCACAAAGGGGGACCATCAACCGACCCTGGGAATTATAAGCCCATAAGCTTGACTATCTTCATCTGCAAGGCCATGGAAAGAATCATTATGGACCTTGTTAACAAGGACATAGGTAATCTCCAAACTCTGGACCCAACCCAGTTTGGATTCATTAAAGGTAGATTATGCCTGTTAAACATGGTTGATTTCATCAAGAAAGTCACCAAGACCATGGCTGAGGGAAGGAGAGTGCACACCACCTCCTCTGACCAAGCCAAGCATTTGACAGAATCTCTGATTCAGGAATAATACAGAAACTCTCCCAGCTGGGAATTAACCCTTACATTAACAGATGGGTAGCCAACTGGCTCACTAACAGGACACATACTGTCAAACTGGGCGACTTCACCTCTTGCAAAAGACCAGTCACCAGTGGCGTTCTACAGGGTTTAGTGTTGGGTTCCTTACTGTTCGGAATTTATTTCTCAAAAATCCAGGCAAACTTGGACAGCCTGTGGCTGACCAAGTTTACTAATGATTGGAAATTGGGAGCATTCTTTGAGTCCCGCAACGATGTTAATAGACTGCAGACAGGGTTAATGCAGACAAATGACTGGTGCCAAAGCCACAGATTAAAGTTAAATGCAAAAAAAAATGCATTATTATTCCCTTTGGGAAAGCTGACATCCCTACTAAGTACATTATATACAACACCCCCTAGGTGTAGACCCAGTGTAAACCCAGTGGTATGTGACCTGACTACTCAGGTAGATAGCAATCTGAACTTTGACCACCATGTATCCACAGTAGTAAGGACATCCTTCTGTGTGGCACATCTTATAAGCAAAGGCATTGCATCTAGATCTAAGGATGTCATAATTCCATTAAAGTCGGTCCCCATCAGACCAATAATTGAGTGTAATTCTCCCTTTTGCATGTACCTCACCAGCCACCTGCAACAATTAGAGAGACAACCAAGAAATTACAGAGTACATGAAACAAGATTTACATGGAAAGACTGACAGCCCTGTCACTGTATTCTGTCTCCTACAGGTTGCTGTCCCTGGCTAAAGGGGCAGTCTCTGACCCGGCCCTGATGGAAATTCTACACATTCATAAATCAAACTGCAGGAGGGTCACTCCCTCCAGAGATCTTAACCTAGCCTCTGACATGAACAAGTCATGCTGGAGAAATAGATACATCTCCAAGAGACTGTCACTTCTCTGAAACAAGCTTCCAATTCAGGTGAAACAGAACCCTTCCCTGACACGATTCAAATGCAACCCAGAACAATGGATGGGTGACTGCAGATTCACTCCAGGGGTGGTGCCTATGTCCCTCCTGGACAGAGGAAGTCACTATTAACTACCATAGACCCTTATCTTTGTAAACTTCACTAACCTAATCACAGAAAATTGGGGCAAGTCGGGATAAATATGGGATTCACTATACAATCTCGAAATACTGAAATGTCGAATTTCAGTATTTTCAGACTGAATAGTCGAAAACCCACAATCACGAATACTACAATCACGACCATTCACACACACACACACACACACACACACACAAACCAGAACATAATCACGCACACATACACCTACCTAACTAAACAAACATAACAACACACACGAACACACTTAACCTACTACCCCCCACACCCCCCTACTTATATATTCTAACTCCAAGGTCGCACTAAACACACAAACACACAAAAAACACCACCACACACACTCACACACACTAAAATCCCTACCCATTATCCTCAAACACACAACACTTACCTGAAACCCCAGATAAATCCACAAACCGCACCACATGTCATGAACGCGACACCACAATAGTGGTGGATTCGACATTTGCGGATTCGGTATAGTGTACTTTTGGTTAACTGTACTTTCCACTATTCAGTCTCGACGTACTGAATTTTGACATTTCAGTACATCGAGATTGTCTAGTGTATCCTAAATAGGCCATGCTTGTAAGGGCTCTAGGGCCGTTAGCCTAGTAACCTTTTGTGAGCCTGTGAGCCTATAACAGCAGTATTTTCTTACATCTTGCTTTCCTCTGGATCATCATTGTATTAATGCTGTCTGTTTGCCTCCCCTCCACAAAATCACATTGCTCCATATCTATCAGTTCTGGCATCACCTTTGCCATTCTTTTAGTCATTATAGACATAAACACTTTATAACCATTGTTTAAAATTGAAACTGGGCAATATGAAACTGGATCAGATGGGGCTTTATCATCTTTAGATATAGCAGCCACCACAGCTTTTTTCCTAGGATGTTGGTGCCTCTTCTGCTTTTAAAATAGTGTCAAAATCTTCCACATTTTTAGCACTTTCTTCCTTCCTGGCTCCAAACTTCCACCAGAATACCATATATTCCTGGAGACTTTCTTACAGATTGGTTATACGTCCCTTTTATCTCATCTTTTCTTATTTTAACTGTTAGTTATTGAACCTCATCTACCTCTAACCATTGATATATCGAAGTCTTCCATAAATATTTCCATTTGTGCTTTTTCTTGATTTTCCCACTTCTCTGCTTTATACAGTTTTTCATAACATTTCTGAAATATCTCTAATACCTCTACAGGATATCTGGTTGTTTTTTTTTTGTCACAGGCTCCCTAAGTTTGGCAACAACCCTTTCTGCTTTCTGTTGTCTAGATCATCATGGAAAAAGTTTTGTGCTCTGGAGTTATTATCAAAAACAGTTGCTTGATAGCAATCTTTCTAAACTCATGCATATTATCCAGGTACTTCCCTATTTCCTCTTTAGCACTCTGCAAGTGTGCCTCTTCTTGCTCTGTGAGATTCCCCTCATTTTTTAAAACATTAATCTTTGTCAGCCGCTCTAAATATTTCTTATTATTTAGTAACCAGATCTCTTTGTCTTTAATTTCTACCCTAGTTTTAAACTCCATTTTCATTTTATCTAACCCACTAGATATAACTTCTGCTGTGCATACTATCTTCTCTAGTAACTCTCGAATAATTTCTATTACCCATCTTCCCTAATAATTCCTGGATAATCTCCACTACCCATTCCTTAAATTCCTCTCTTTTTACCAAGTAGGCAGGGAAGTGCAATCACATCTTTACTTCCTTACCCTGTAATTTTATCTTAGTAATTTTAGCACATGATTTGAAACAGTTATTGGATGTGTGTCAAAATACTCAATTAAATGCATGTGTCCCTGTGAAATATAATTTTTGTCTAGTCTAGCCCAGGTATTTACCTTGGGGAATAATATTTAAATTTTCTCCAAGTTTCTACTATTGAATGTACATGTTTCATATGAAATATTTTCATAAACTTCTTCAGAAATCAACCCTATTTTGTTATATTTTACCTTCTAGCCCCCCCCCCAATACATCCCATCCTGGCTGTCTTGTCCTTGAATGGATAAGTTACAGGCCACTGCAGATTAATCTAATTAAGCACCAATGAGTTTTCCCCATAACTTTGTATGACAATGCAGTGGGCTATGGCCATGTACTTTTTCAGAGATTCTGACCTCTTTTTGAATGGCACAGTCCACCTCCATGCACGATCATCCTTTTCCTCCAGGCTCTCTATAAAACCAATGGTACAGTTTGAAGGCTGTCCAATGAGGTACCCCCGGATTCATGAATCCTCTGTGTAAGACTTAATAAGTCTTATTCGGAGGCTGCAGTTGAACGGTATGACATCAGCGTGACATGATTATGCATGAGGGCATGCTGACTCAACCGTAAGTCTTACACGGACCGTGTAAGAAAGCAGGGGGCGTGTCCGACTGCCGAGCAGTCTAAATGTCCACGCCTCTGCAAGTGTTTGAAAAGTAAACAAAGCACACACACAAGAGCGAGTCCGCTGAAATGTCCCTGCACCCAACACCACACTCCCTGATATTGTAAACCCCTATCACAGTTCTAAAACGCAAAACATTAAATATATTTTTTAAATCCCCAAAACAGCTGCCCATATTTGTGCGTGAGTGCACAGGTGTGCCCATTGTTTAGCTAGAGTTAGCAATTCTGACATGGAAGAGCATAAGAAAGAATGTTAATGCAAATCACACCAAATAGCAATAGCGTAATGGTAGAGTGTTTGCACAAAGAAGAGGCATTCACGGTTCTAGTCCCACCAATCCCCTTTCTTATTTATTTTTTAAATCAGTATATGAAATAATACCTAACAAATATGTTTAAACATTACTAAAAAGGAGTGAAATGGCCAATGTATCAGTTAACAAAATAAATATTTTAAAGGATCCTGATATAAAATTGCCTGCAGTTAAACAGCACTTCACCCAGCGCAATAGAGTTGCCCGTAGTTTAATATCACTTTACCTAGCGCAATAGAGTTGCCCATAGTTTAATAGCGCTTTACCTAGGGCAATAGAGTTGCCCATAGTTTCATAGTGCTTTACCCAGCGCAATAGAGTTGCCCATAGTTCAATGGCGCTTTACCCAGTGCAATGTGTTTGCGCGGACGTGCACGCCGTGCCAACCAGGGCACCGAGGAGCAACATAGAGCAAAGTTGCTTAAATGCAGCCACACCCCCTAGCCTGTCTGGATAGTATGAAAATAAAATGATTGACAAGGTTCGAACCCAGGACTCTGTGCATCAGAAGCAAAGTACAGAACCACTAAGCCATGACAGCATAGGGGAAACAGCCACTATTAACATACATATACTTACGAATGGTAG
This sequence comes from Protopterus annectens, assembly GCF_019279795.1. Taxonomy (NCBI): domain Eukaryota; kingdom Metazoa; phylum Chordata; order Ceratodontiformes; family Protopteridae; genus Protopterus; species Protopterus annectens. The sequence goes on from NC_056732.1 coordinate 331,893,643, forward strand.
TTTAACCATTACTAAGCAGGTCTGCAGCCAGCCGAGAATTTTACAAAACGGCCAATCACAAAAAAGTGCGGGAAATTTGGCATATTTAAGCCGCACAGGAGGGAATACACGCCATAACTGATTGTAGCTCACATCTGCAGTTAGAATGTCTGGTGTCGGAGGGGGAACACGCTTCCGAGTGCAACGTTGGGGCATCGAGGAGTCCAAATACATGGTTTGGCTCCTTGTCCACCATCACGAGTCAAGACTCCTGCAGGGCCAGTTCCAAGGGACGGAGTACAAGGCAGAGGCTTGGAACCGGTTAGCTCGTGACCTCACCAATGCCACAGGCGTTCCTCAGACTGGTGAGCAGGTCCGTCACCATCATGCAGACCTGAAGAGATGAAAGCAGGACCGCCTGAACCAATGGATATAGGAGGCCCGTGGGATGCGGGATGCTCCACAACTGAGAATGTAGCCATGGAATGCAGTATGTAAGAATTGATAATGGAGTAGGTATAATGGATAGGTATGTCTCAATATCCCTTCATTTACTTTACAGCTGCAGGTGACCGTGCTATGAATCAGCAAGCCTATGCTGATAGGCTGCTAAGGCTGCACCACCAGGCAGGTTAGTGATTATTATGCATGTTTTGTTATACAAAATATGGGAGAGAGCATGAAAGAAAGTGTGGTAGTCCAATAATACAGCCACAAAATTGCCTGAATAAGTCCTCTGCATGTACTGTCAGATAAAAACGTCAGAGAGGCAGAAAAAGAGTGTAGAAACCCATTAAGAAAGGTAACATATGTCTGGAATAATATCTCTGCAGGCACTGTCATATAAAATAAGTGAGTGAGCCTGAAAAAAGATTGTTCTAACCTATTAATAAAGGTATAATATGTCTTGAACATGTCTGCCATATACACAGTTAAAACAAATAAAGGAGTGACCCTGTGGAAAAGTGTGTAATGTCATTAATAAAGGTCTAAAACCCAGAGTGTGTCTGTGTCCCAGAGTCTGAAATGTTGTTGTACCCTTGCAGTATACGAACAGTACTGTCTGAAAAGGTGCTGGCAACCCAGAGTTGTGCAGTCCCATATAAAGTGGGTGATGGAAGTACTAATAGCTGTGAAACATAATACAGTCCACAACAGGCAGTTACTGGCTGGCATGAATAAGTAAACCTGGCACATGTGTAGCATGTTATTTTTCCCCAGAAATGTGAGTGTGTGTCAAGAAATGCAGGGTTCGGTACAAATCAAAGTGAAAATGTCATGTGAAAACATCCCAGATATGTAGATAAAGAAATAGAAATGCAATCAAGAAATATGTAGCAGTAACATCTGCATCCTGGACAGTTAGTATGTCAGATATAGGTCAGGCATATATTGAACTAGCCAAACCCATTACACAACCTAATGTATGGTGGCAAGTGTAATAATACAGGTAGGGAATATACACTTGCAGTCACTAAGAATGTAGTGTAGACTAAAAGGTCATTATAAGATGTTAACCAAGGTTTTTTATTCACCCTACTGTATGTGCATAAATCATGCAATTCCACACCTCAATGGGTATGTGTAATCTTAAATATTTGTTGGGACATATGTCCTATTGTTCTATAAATATTTGCATTCATGTTGATGCATGTGCCCTGTTTAAACACCACAATCATGGTGGCCTGTTGCTACCAAACATCCCTGCATGCTATTGGAATAACCACTGTGGTTCAATATATGCATGTGTTATGCTTGCTGTTCAACTGTTGTACCCTTGGTGTGTTGGGTTAATGGGAATATTATTGCATGCTGTTACAACTAATCTGGAATGCTGTTTTGCTTATGTTGTAATTAAACACACTTAATCACAGAACATATGGGAAGGCCGGTCCCAGTGGACCCACCTGTCCCTCCTCAGCTGATGAGTGCACCTGGCACCAGCAGGTCCAGTGCCCAGCCCGGGCTCCCCTCCTTCATTAGTCCTGTGCCACATTCGGGTGGAAGCGCTGTAGGGGATGGGGCTCATCCCCCCGTGCAAGCATGGGCGGAGAAGGGCCACCTGTCACCCTTCAAAGGGTCTGGGCTGTGGTGCGTAGGGAGATCCAGCATTCAGTCGCTGATCCCCTACGCCAGCTTGAGGTGAGAGTGGCACGTCTCACAGGTGAGCCTGCCCATCCTACGCAGCCCCCAGCACAGCCACCCTCGTGGCTGTTAAGGTTCAGTGGTGACTGCCCATGGGTGGGGATCTCAGTTCCACTGTTACTACCTGTGGGCTCATGGGCTTGCTATTTCCAATCATCCGACCCTGTCAATTGTGTTCACCCACCCCATGTGTCATACACCGCCCCTGTATGCGTCTTGTCTGTCTTGTCTGTTTGCCTTCCCAACCTACCTCCCCAGACATACCTACTTCCTCTACCTCACTTCCCACTCTCACCTGAAAAAAAAAAAAAAAAGGGCAATCTGTACCCACAAAACAATTACGCCCCATACATAGCTGCCCATTTCGCACAGATGTCCATCAGACAAACATGTAAGCTGATAATTAGAATTGGCAGTACAACATACTTTGCTGTCCTCACCCCTCTCCCAGGGGTGGAAGGTTTCAAATTTCACTCCAAATTCATTGTATATGCACAGCTGTTGCTGTTAAAGAAATTGGCAGCTATGGACCTTCCCTACACCTGTCCTGCACATCCCGAGCTTGTTAACCTACTGTGTGTCCCTCTTTGTGCCCCCTTTTTCACCACTTTCCTATCTCCCCATTTTCTTTTCTTTAAAAGAAATTAGCGCGGGGGTTAGCGGGAGTAAGCACTTTTAAGCAGTAGTTAGCGGGTTTAAGTGAGTGTGCGCATGTGTGTGCTTAGCTAAGCATCGCGCAAACCCATGCAAACCCGCTTACAACTGCTTAAAAGTGCCTTAGTCACTCTATGGCAGGGCCCTTGTTCTGCTCAGCAGCAAAAGAAAATACATCTGCCAGTCTCGAACCCCAGACCATTGACACAATAGACTGCATGAATTACCACTAAGCCACAGCAGATATACAAATAACTGGGTTCTGAAATAACTATATCATACATTACAATGAGGGAATGTAAATGAAAATTAGGAATGGTATAACACTAATCCTTTTCTGTAGGTCTTTACCAGCAGTGGTTGTGGAATTGCATGGCATGACTGTGAAAGGAGAAGAAGCCATCCTAGCAGGGAATAGTGTTACAGTAGCATCTTACAAACACCACACAGTATCAGACCAGGATTAATACTGGCCACAGGAATACAGTGCAATAACCACATTTGTATAGCAGTTAATTGTGTAAGTCAGAAAAAAAGTACATACTCCCTTGTATCCTGTGTTAGCGTTTGGAGGGGTGCGTACATGTCTACACTGAGATGTGTGTACTGGAAGCAGCAACATTCAGGTTTGAGTACAACATGCATATCACTGTCTACAACCCTAGCATCAGATAAGAGACATATACCAACCTGCAGACTGACACAACGATGTCCAGAGCAAACAAGCATGGGCCCCACCTTGGAAAGCTGAAAAAGCTACACCTACCTAAACTAGCATTTTATAGCAGTGGGCTGCATTTAAAGTGAGTAATGCAATCACCAAACAGCAGGCTGCATGCAATTACTGAATGGTGGACAGCAATTGGTGCAGAGGCTGTCACATGCACAAGTGCAGATACCTAGAAAAGCAGGCTGTACCAGCAGTCCACACATGCAATTATATCATTACACGTGCTATGAGATAGAGAGTGAGTGAGAGAGAGAGAGAGACATGGACACAGACACAACTGAGACAGAGACAGAACAGAACAGAGTGAGAAACAGAGACAGAACATTGAATAGAGGGCGAAAAACTAAAACAAAAACACCAATAAAAAATAAAAACTATAAAACCGTAACACATGGAGCAGGGAAATACTAAGGTAAGGTATGTAACTCACATGTATGTGTTGGCATGTTGTAGATGTTCCTGAAGAGTACTCTACACACTGCAAATCATCCATGTGTGGCAGCAGTATGTATCTATCTGTATCTGCACATGTGCATAGGGCAAGGGACATACTGCAACTGTTAGTGAAGGGTGGACAGATATCTGTCAGTGAAGGTTGATATGTGCATATATCCATGTAGGTCGTAGTGTGTGGCTTAGAAAACAGCATGCAGTGTGCAGGAGCGGCCGTAGGTCAACTGGTGCCCTAGGCAAAAGGGTTCCATGGTGCCCCCTACCACACTTCCTGGTGCCCCCATCCTTGTCATACACCACATAAATAGTGGAAAAGCACCCCTGCTAGATCGGCGCCCCAGGCGGCTGCCCAGTTGGCCTATGCCTAAGGCCAGCTAAGGTAGTGTTGATATATGTCATGTGGTGGTTAAATGCTGTGGGACAGATGTGTCAGATCTGCTGTGTTACAGCCAGTGAGGCCTGCTAATGCAACAAGGGCTGAGGACACCCACATGCATTCTGCACAACACTGTGCAAGTTAATCACATACCTGTACATCCCACAACTATTGCATAAGTGATATCCCCACCATGAAAGGTGGACTGTACATGTGCCTATATGTACATCCATGCAGACAGCAATGGATGTGTACATGCATGTGTATAGATATGCATGTATATAATATATACACATATATATATATATATATATATATATATATATATATATATATATATATATATATATATATACACATATAGATATATATTATATATATATATATATATATATATATATATATATATATATATATATATATATATATATATCTACATATAGAGTGAGACAGAGAGACAGAGAGACATGGGTTCATATGTACCGCAACAGGTGTGTGGTGACCAAGGCACGGACTGTAGACAAGTGCTGATATTTCAGTGCCATTCCACCTTCCCAAAACATTGTACCCATTAACTACCACATAGGTAGAGATGTACCTAACAGTGAAGGTGTGATAAGGGAACATGGGACACAGGTGGACAGTAGCCTCCGCTTTGATGAAGACAGTGCCACACTACACCTGTAATCTGTCTGTGTGGTATGTGTCATGACAACAGGTGTGTCAGCTATGGATGTATAGGGTAGAGTTCCCCTGTACTCATCACAATGCCCTGTGTGGTATGTACTTCACATGACATCTATACCAGGTGAACAGGCCACAGACAGACCCCTCAGAGGGTAATAATGGCTGCAAACAGATGGCCTATGCAGACTGACTCACAAAATCACAAGTACACTGTATTACATACTGGCCACACAGAGCTGACCTCTGCCGGACATACAGAAGTATGTAACACCCATAGCTGGGTGACAACCACCATGGCAACATATCACAATCCCTCTGGGATAAATGCTCTAGGGCCCTAAACCTTGTCAGCTCACTAAACGGCACATGCTGGAGGGATAGGTTCCCATCTCAGAGATATGTCATACACTGGAATAGACCACATAGCAATAGGAAACAAGGCTCCTCCTTAGCAATTGTTATAAATACCCCTAATGATTGTGTGGGAGATTGGTAATACACCCCAGGAAACACCTCTGTGGTTCAGGTTGGCAGGGGAAAGTGAAATCAAAGTACATGTGTGTCAAAGGCCATGGTAGCATATGGCTAGGCTGCTGTAGGAAAAGCAAGGCACGCACGGTGGACTGTGGTGCTCGGTCCAAACCAACAATATGAAAACCAAAAAGGGACCAGCACACTCAGCAGCAGAAATAAAATCCAAATATTTAATTAATCCAAAGGTAGCTAACAAGCAACCTTCCTTACAATTACACAGACCGGTTTCGGCTTGTGTAGCCTTTCTCAATGTGAGTTTTACATTACACCAAACGATTACTAAGCAAAACACCTTTACATCCTGGTACTATTATTATACCCTTCAATTAAAGTGGTATACTCCTGAACTTATTTAGTGGATAATATTGCAATGACAAGTTGGAACATATACAGAAATCCATAAATACATTCATGTTTACAAATATACAACTAAGATCCTAACAATTTAAACTTGGCTGTGTGTAAATGCCAATTATTTAGATTGTAATAAAAATTACTTATTTAACAATATTGTGAACTTTGAAATAAATGATGCCTAGTGGAACCAAGATATAGTCTGAGGCTAATACCATAAGTATTTTTGTTATACAACAGTCTATATACAATATCTAAGTGGTAACCTAAATTGAGGCTAAAACTGATATCTGTTAACCATCTCTCAGTGGCCCACCCTACTGAGGCTACCACCAATTTTAGTATTATATTTTGGAAGTACCATCATGTACTTCGTATTCATTTAATCCTGGCTTGAAAAAAGCCCCAAGAATGGTAATCCACTTATTTTCCATATTGTTGAGTTTGGTATGCCAACCCATCTTAAAATTCCTGTGATGTTGAATTTTGTCTATAATGACAAACCTAAATGATGCTCCTGTGTGATGTTGACTATGTTTGTATAAAGCGTTTGTGATTCTTCTATTTCTTATAGAACTTAAATGCTCACTAATTCTTATTCTAATGGGTCTAGAAGTCTGCCCAACATAAAACGCAGAACAAGTGCATTGGGCCAAATAAATAACCCAATCAGAACTACAGTTTGCAAAGATGTTAATATTAAAGACCTTAGGTGTGTTTTTACTAGTGAATTCTTTACTTTTACAGATATGCTAACATGCACTGCAATGTCCACATGGATAACAACCCACTAAAGCATCCCCAAAAAGAGTTGTTTGTAATTTGGTTACTGGTGTGAACCTTTTATAATGTGTTAAATGAAACAAAAAAGCACATGTATCAGGGAGAATATCATTGAGAAATGGATTTGATTGTAATATGTCCCAATGTTTACTAACAATTTGTCTGAACCAAGAAGTGTTGTTACCATAAGTGGTGACTAATCTGATAAGGTGTCTGTCTTGAGTGGCATCATCTTCTGGTCTGTTGTATTTTAATAAATCTGATCTTCTACTGGTTTGGATTTTGCTGGCTGTGTTGTTTAGATGTTCAGGATTATATCCTCTGTCCACAAATCTTGCTGTTAATTCCTGCTTTTGTGTAGAATATTCTGCCTCCGTGGAGCATATTCTTTTTAACCGCAAATATTGGGACTTTGGGATATTGCTGATGATGTGGCGGGGGTGAGAGCTAGTAGCATGAAGCAAAGTGTTATATTGTGGGAATTTTCTGTGTATTGATGTTGCTAGAGTATGGTCAGGTAATCTTTTAATGACCACATCCAGAAAAACAATTTCATGATACCCAGTGTTGACTGTGAAATGTATGTCAAATGGATTGTTATTTAGGTAATCAATGAATTTGGGCAATTCTTCGACACCTCCCCGCCACACCAACCAGCAATCATCCAAGTACCTCCGCCAGATGTCCATATGCTCCATATGAATATTCCGCTGGACATCATATATGAAGGCCTGTTCGTAATATCCCATAAACAAATCAGCGTAGATGGGGGCAAAAGATGCCCACATTGCTGTTCCTTTGATTTGCCAATATGGGCTGCCTTCAAAATAAAAGATGTTTTTTTGTAATACATATTCCGTCAGCTTAATCAAGAAATTATTGAATCCAGTGGAATATAACTTGGATTGATTTAACCAATACGTCACTGCCAAAATGCCAGCTTTGTGTGGAATGCTTGTATATAAGGATGATACATCTAATGTGCATAGCAGCCAGTCCTCTTCTAGTTGAGAATCTTCGATAATATTCAAAAATTGTGTAGTGTCTTGTATACGTGATCTGACCATAGTCAGTAATGGCTTTAAATATTCTGTCAGAAAGGCAGACAAAGGTTCGGTGAGAGATCCCCAACCTGAGACTATAGGTCTGCCAGGTGGGTTCAGTAGGTCTTTATGTATTTTAGGTATTAAATATAGGTATTGTGGCATAGGTTCAGGCACCTTAAGTTGCCTGGCAACTTGTGGGGTAATGATACCTTCCTCCGCAGCTAGATCAATAAATGAATCAATGTCAGTTTTAAAATTCGAGGTGGGATCCACTACCATCTTTATATAAAACTGAGATTGAGATAACTGTTTAAGTGCCTCTGCCTTATATTTCGAATAATCCATAACCACAATACCCCCACCTTTATCCGCTGAAGTGATAACTATATTTTTATTGTGTTGCAATTGTGAGAGTGCTTCTCGTTCAGATAGATTAAGATTACTACGACCACTTATGAAATTTTGGGAAAAATGTAAATCCCTTAATACACATTCTTTGAATATTGAGACGTGCTTGTCCATCGGTGGTACAAATTTGGATTTACCAAACCTAAAGCAAGTAGATCTTTGAGAGTGAAACTCAACTGAACAAAATAGCTTAAGGTTAAGTGTTCTGCAAAAGTTATTAATGTCATCCACTAAAAAATGTTCAGGCACAGGTGATGTGGGTACAAAATTCAAGCCTTTATTTAGTACCTTATATTGTACATCCGTGAGTGAGAAAGAAGAAATATTAAGTACATTATTCACTGTGTTGTTATTTGTTTCAGTAATGTTTGGAGACTGGTTGTACCCATGTCTGCGCCTGTGTTTCCTCCCTGCCCTACGCTTGTTAATCCTAAAGGGGTGAATTGCTTCCTTTTTGCCACTGGGGACGCCTGGTTGGAGGAAACCTCACCATCTGTGGTGGATGAAAAATCATCATCAGATGTAACATTGTGTATTGTATCATGCTTTTTAAGTATAGGTCTAGGTCTTTTCTTACCCCTTGGTGGTTTATATGTCCCCTCGCTAAACCTGACACTTTTTTGTGTTACGAAGGGTTTACCTTTTTCATAATCACCTAGGTCTCTGTTAAACTTGTGTATTTTCCTTTTCTTAAGTTGTTCCTCTATATTCGTCAATTCTTTAGCTAATTCTGACAAATGCCCCTGATAATACTCTGTACTAGCAAAGGCTTTGGCTTCCAAACAAGTAGTCTGTAGGTCCATAATTAGTGTTTCAATAGTTCTTTTATAGTATTTGGAAAGGCTATCGACAAAGAACATAGATGCCTGATGTTGGGCAATAGCCCAGTCTTGTGTCAATTGGTTGTCAATATTAGCCACTAAAGGTTGCAACTTAATCCGAAGCCCTCTTGGTGTGATGTCTTTTATTTTATATGCTTTGAAAAGCTTCAAGTGCCATATATTGGTTCTAAGAGTATTCATTTGTCTACTAAGTTTGGAAAAAATAGAGCCACATTTTTCCTTAGTGTTGGTTATGACATTATCTACCATAGGGGATTGACTGTTATTGAGTCCAAATGCATCTAAATTATCCTTGTCTGCTGAAAGGCCCCTTAGAATATCATTTAAGTCCATAGTTATGCCCAATGATTGATATAAGAATTTGGGTATTAATTGGACAAACCAAACCAACTCAAACTTGAAAATTTGGACTTATTAGAAAATTTTTTCAAAAACAGTTTACTAGTATTCAATATATAATGGTTAACATAACCCCATGTGCCTGGATATTCAAGTCCTGTATTCAAAAAAATGAAATCATACTAATCTTGTTGCTGATACCCAATTAGCCAAAGAAGGGGGGGATTAATTAGGGGGTAATGTTGGGCTGACGAAAAAATAGAGTAGTTGAACTTATTCAAATTGTGTATATACATGTTCCATATTGCATGGTCAAAATATTGGCTCTATATGCCTGAACGGTCCGGCTCCGTCACAAGAAAACAGAGTGAGAATGTTATAATATATTTATACTCTTACCATAAGTGGTATATTTGCAAAGAAAGTTCCTAATTAGTGTTTTATTTAGTAGCCACCGTAAGAGTATATAGATGTCAACTCAAGAAATTATTTTATATATACATATTCCCTTACAATAAGTGGATCTGTTGTGAAGAAATCAATATTATCATTCATATATATATATATATATATATATATATATATATATATATATATATATATATATATATATATATATTTATTTTTTTTTCTTTTTTGTGCCACCGTAAGGGTATATGATAATGCTTAATATTAGTTTGACCTGTCATAAGCCCAAGATTTTCACCTTACACTATTATGTCCAGTCAACTTATATATACCATATTCACTGTGGTGACTGAAACCGACCGTCACTAAAAGGCATAATGGAACCAATCACACTATATCAAAAAATGGAACCTTACCCATTCTGCAAAAATTGGATTGGTACTACCCTTTATTGGACAGCCCAGCAATGTCCACCAACAATCATGTATACTTTAATAAAAGTATAAATAATTGTGATTTAGAAAACTCGATAAGGAGTACCTTATATTATAATATCCAACATTAGCTAACTGTTAATTTAGGTCTAAAATATAATATCTGACCTATAGCAAGTATGTAAAAGAAGAAAATAGTGACAAAATATTGAACAACCTGTGCTGCATTAATCCACATCAGGCAACTATGAAACTTTATCTGAATTATTGATGTCATTAAAATTATATATATGTGTATATGATTAAAGTTCACTAGAATATAAACACTAGCCTAAGAAATGGTATAAAAACAAATATAATCCCAAATCTAGTCAAATTATATCTAAAGTGTTGATGTCTATAAGGAAATTGTATACATAATGGAAATCCAAAAAGACATAGCCTCAAGCACAAGTACTCATATGGAAAAATATGTCAATTCCTATTCCTAATAAGGTCCTGTTAGTCCTAAAAAGATATGTGGAAAACACAATCTTAACCTATTCAATGTCCCAGTTAACTCATAAAATAATGTGATAGATGGATAGATGGTATTTAAATATGATTTTATGGTTTACTTGGTCCAACTAATGTCCTGTTTCATCTTAAACATAGATAATAATATTTAGAAAAATATATCAAGGTGATTGGTATAACTATACCCTAGGATCACCTATGTGTGCCTATACAAGAAAAATTACCTATGTGTAACTATACAGGAAAAAATATGAAAAAATATAATTCCCTTCCTAGTTTGTTATCCAACAAACCACAACTTAATGTGTATTCTGAAATTGACGGGCTCATGTACGTAGTTTAAATAATTAGAACCCTGAACTTGTATACACAGGTGATTACTGCCAATTATTATCAAAGAATATTAATTTCTAATTTTTGTCCATAAAAAGAAAGTGGTTAATCATCTCCACATACATTTAAACAACAGTTGGAAAAAACCTTCATGAACGTAGTTGAAATAATTATGGCCCTATTATTATGTACACAAGAACAAGTTATCATAATGTTAATTATTAAATTTTAACATTGGAAGGAAATTATTATTCATTGTGACATACATTTGAGCAACATCTGATTAGAACCCTGATATATTCATAGATAATGTGTTTTAAGCAATTAGCCAATTGCTATTAAGTGGCTCAAGTGCCCTATGTTCAATATATAGTTAAACAAAAAACAGTACCAAACAGTTTGGTTTAGTTTGGAAACTAACAGCATATGGCTGCTACACCTTTTTGTTTCAACTACTTGGTTTCCTGGGGGTTTTGGACCACAGATTCAATACGGCCAGGACTTGAAATGGTGGCTATATGGATGTCGCTTTATTTATATAACTTTATTTAAATATGAGTGATGGATGGTTTGGTGATTTAGACTTGTTTAAGCAACTACATGAAACTGGGGCTTTAAACTGATGTTTTGTATACAAATTAGACATAGGCGCTAAACAGCAAACTGTTTGGTACTGTTTTTTGTTTACTATATATTGAACATAGGGCACTTGAGTCACTTAATAGCAATTGGCTAATTGCTTAAAACACATTATCTATGAATATATCAGGGTTCTAATCAGATGTTGTTCAAATGTATGTCACAATGAATAATAATTTCCTTCCAATGTTAAAATTTAATAATTAACATTATGATAACATGTTCTTGTGTACATAATAATAGGGCCATAATTATTTCAACTACGTTCATGAAGGTTTTTTCCAACTGTTGTTTAAATGTATGTGGAGATGATTAACCACTTTCTTTTTATGGACAAAAATTAGAAATTAATATTCTTTGATAATAATTGGCAGTAATCACCTGTGTATACAAGTTCAGGGTTCTAATTATTTAAACTACGTACATGAGCCCATCAATTTCAGAATACACATTAAGTTGTGGTCTGTTGGATAACAAACTAGGAAGGGAATTATATTTTTTCATATTTTTCCTGTATAGTTACACATAGGTAATTTTTCTTGTATAAGCACACATAGGTGGTCCTAGGGTATAGTTATACCAATCACCTTGATATATTTTTCTAAATATTATTATCTATGTTTAAGATGAAACAGGACATTAGTTGGACCAAGTAAACCATAAAATCATATTTAAATACCATCTATCCATCTATCACATTATTTTATGAGTTAACTGGGACATTGAATAGGTTAAGATTGTGTTTTCCACATATCTTTTTAGGACTAACAGGACCTTATTAGGAATAGGAATTGGCATATTTTTCCATATGAGTACTTGTGCTTGAGGCTATGTCTTTTTGGATTTCCATTATGTATACAATTTCCTTATAGACATCAACACTTTAGATATAATTTGACTAGATTTGGGATTATATTTGTTTTTATACCATTTCTTAGGCTGGTGTTTATATTCTAGTGAACTTTAATCATATACACATATATATAATTTTAATGACATCAATAATTCAGATAAAGTTTCATAGTTGCCTGATGTGGATTAATGCAGCACAGGTTGTTCAATATTTTGTCACTATTTTCTTCTTTTACATACTTGCTATAGGTCAGATATTATATTTTAGACCTAAATTAACAGTTAGCTAATGTTGGATATTATAATATAAGGTACTCCTTATCGAGTTTTCTAAATCACAATTATTTATACTTTTATTAAAGTATACATGATTGTTGGTGGACATTGCTGGGCTGTCCAATAAAGGGTAGTACCAATCCAATTTTTGCAGAATGGGTAAGGTTCCATTTTTTGATATAGTGTGATTGGTTCCATTATGCCTTTTAGTGACGGTCGGTTTCAGTCACCACAGTGAATATGGTATATATAAGTTGACTGGACATAATAGTGTAAGGTGAAAATCTTGGGCTTATGACAGGTCAAACTAATATTAAGCATTATCATATACCCTTACGGTGGCACAAAAAAGAAATATATTTATATATATATATATATATATATATATATATATATATATATATATATATATGATAATATTGATTTCTTCACAACAGATCCACTTATTGTAAGGGAATATGTATATATAAAATAATTTCTTGAGTTGACATCTATATACTCTTACGGTGGCTACTAAATAAAACACTAATTAGGAACTTTCTTTGCAAATATACCACTTATGGTAAGAGTATATATATATTATAACATTCTCACTCTGTTTTCTTGTGACGGAGCCGGACCATTCAGGCATATAGAGCCAATTTTTTGACCATGCAATATGGAACATGTATATACACAATTTGAATAAGTTCAACTACTCTATTTTTTCGTCAGCCCAACATTACCCCCTAATTAATCCCCCCCTTCTTTGGCTAATTGGGTATCAGCAACAAGATTAGTGTGATTTCGGTTTTTTGAATACAGGACTTGGATATCCAGGCACATGGGGTTATGTTAACCATTATATATTGAATACTAGTAAACTGTTTTTGAAAAAATTTTCTAATAAGTCCAAATTTTCTAGTTTGAGTTGGTTTGGTTTGTCCAATTAATACCCAAATTCTTATATCAATCATTGGGCATAACTATGGACTTAAATGATATTCTAAGGGGCCTTTCAGCAGACAAGGATAATTTAGATGCATTTGGACTCAATAACAGTCAATCCCCTATGGTAGATAATGTCATAACCAACACTAAGGAAAAATGTGGCTCTATTTTTTCCAAACTTAGTAAACAAATGAAAACTCTTAGAACCAATATATAGCACTTGAAGCTTTTCAAAGAATATAAAATAAAAGACATCACTCCAAGAGGGCTTCGGATTAAGTTGCAACCTTTAGTGGCTAATATTGACAACCAATTGACACAAGACTGGGCTATTGCCCAACATCAGGCATCTATGCTCTTTGTCGACAGCCTTCCAAATACTATGAAAGAACTATTGAAACACTAATTATGGACCTACAGACTACTTGTTTGGAAGCCGAAGCCTTTGCTAGTACAGAGTATTATCAGGGGCATTTGTCATTATTAGCTAAAGAATTGACGAATATAGAGGAACAACTTAAGAAAAGGAAAATACACAAGTTTAACAGAGACCTAGGTGATTACGAAAAAGGTAAACCCTTCGTAACACAAAAAAGTGTCAGGTTTAGCGAGGGGACATATAAACCACCAAGGGGTAAGAAAAGACCTAGACCTATCCTTAAAAAGCATGATACAATACACAATGTTACATCTGATGATGATTTTTCATCCACCACAGATGGTGAGGTTTCCTCCAACCAGGCGTCCCCAGTGGCAAAAAGGAAGCAATTCACCCCTTTAGGATTAACAAGCGTAGGGCAGGGAGGAAACACAGGTGCAGACATGGGTACAACCAGTCTCCAAACATTACTGAAACAAATAACAACACAGTGAATAATGTACTTAATATTTCTTCTTTCTCACTCACGGATGTACAATATAAGGTACTAAATAAAGGCTTGAATTTTGTACCCACATCACCTGTGCCTGAACATTTTTTAGTGGATGAAATTAATAACTTTTGCATTACACTTAACCTTAAGCTATTTTTTTCAGATGAGTCTCACTCTCAAAGATCTACTTGCTTTAGGTTTGGTAAATCCAAATTTGTACCACCGATGGACAAGCACGTCTCAATATTCAAAGAATGTGTATTAAGGGATTTACATTTTTCCCAAAATTTCATAAGTGGTCGTAGTAATCTTAATCTATCTGAACGAGAAGCACTCTCACAATTGTAACACTATAAAAATATAGTTATCACTTCAGCGGATAAAGGTGGGGGTATTGTGGTTATGGATTATTCGAAATACAAGGCAGAGGCACTTAAACAGTTATCTCAGTCTCAGTTTTATATAAAGATGGTAGTGGATCCCACCTCGAATTTTAAAACTGACATTGATTCATTTATTGATCTAGCTGTGGAGGAAGGTATCATTACCCCACAAGTTGCCAGGCAACTTAAGGTGCCTGAACCTATGCCACAATACCTATATTTAATACCTAAAATACATAAAGGCCTACTGAACCCACCTGGCAGACCTATAGTCTCAGGTCGGGGATCTCTCACCGAACCTTTGTCTGCCTTTCTGACAGAATATTTAAAGCCATTACTGACTATGGTCAGATCATGTATACAAAACACTACACAATTTTTGAATATTATCGAAGATTCTCAACTAGAAGAGGACTGGCTGCTATGCACATTAGATGTATCATCCTTATATACAAGCATTCCACACAAAGCTGGTATTTTGGCAGTGACGTATTGGTTAAATCAATCCAAGTTATATTCCACTGGATTCAATAATTTCTTGATTAAGCTGACGGAATATGTATTACAAAAAAACATCTTTTATTTTGAAGGCAGCCCATATTGGCAAATCAAAGGAACAGCAATGGGGGCATCTTTTGCCCCCATCTACGCTGATTTGTTTATAGGATATTACGAACAGGCCTTCATATATGATGTCCAGCGGAATATTCATATGGAGCATATGGACATCTGGCGGAGGTACTTGGATGATTGCTGGTTGGTGTGGCGGGGAGGTTTGGAAGAATTGTCCAAATTCATTGATTACCTAAATAACAATCCATTTGACATACATTTCACAGTCAACACTGGGTATCATGAAATTGTTTTTCTGGATGTGGTCATTAAAAGATTACCTAACCACACTCTAGCAACATCAATACACAGAAAATTCCCACAATATAACACTTTGCTTTATGCTACTAGCTCTCACCCCCGCCACATCATCAGCAATATCCCAAAGTCCCAATATTTGCGGTTAAAAAGAATATGCTCCACGGAGGCAGAATATTCTACACAAAAGCAGGAATTAACAGCAAGATTTGTGGACAGAGGATATAATCCTGAACATCTAAACAACACGACCAGCAAAATCCAAACCAGTAGAAGATCAGATTTATTAAAATACAACAGACCAGAGGATGATGCCACTCAAGACAGACAACTTATCAGATTAGTCACCACTTATGGTAACAACACTTCTTGGTTCAGACAAATTGTTAGTAAACATTGGGACATATTACAATCAAATCCATTTCTCAATGATATTCTCCCTGATACATGTGCTTTTTCGTACCGTAAGGGACACACTATTCAATCTCATTTAACACATTATAAAAGGTTCACACCAGTAACCAAATTACAAACAACTCTTTTTGGGGATGCTTTAGTGGGTTGTTATCCATGTGGACATTGCAGTGCATGTCAGCATATCTGTAAAAGTAAAGAATTCACTAGTAAAAACACACCTAAGGTCTTTAATATTAACATCTTTGCAAACTGTAGTTCTGATTGGGTTATTTATTTGGCCCAATGCACTTGTTCTGCGTTTTATGTTGGGCAGACTTCTAGACCCATTAGAATAATAATTAGTGTGCACTTAAGTTCTATAAGAAATAGAAGAATCACAAACGCTTTATACAAACATAGTCAACATCACACAGGAGCATCATTTAGGTTTGTCATTATAGACAAAATTCAACATCACAGGAATTTTAAGATGGGTTGGCATACCAAACTCAACAATATGGAAAATAAGTGGATTACCATTCTTGGGGCTTTTTTTAAGCCAGGATTAAATGAATACGAAGTACATGATGGTACTTCCAAAATATAATACTAAAATTGGTGGTAGCCTCAGTAGGGTGGGCCACTGAGAGATGGTTAACAGATATCAGTTTTAGCCTCAATTTAGGTTACCACTTAGATATTGTATATAGACTGTTGTATAACAAAAATACTTATGGTATTAGCCTCAGACTATATCTTGGTTCCACTAGGCATCATTTATTTCAAAGTTCACAATATTGTTAAATAAGTAATTTTTATTACAATCTAAATAATTGGCATTTACACACAGACAAGTTTAAATTGTTAGGATCTTAGTTGTATGTTTGTAAACATGAATGTATTTATGGATTTCTGTATATGTTCCAACTTGTCATTGCAATATTATCCACTAAATAAGTTCAGGAGTATACAACTTTAATTGAAGGGTATAATAATAGTACCAGGATGTAAAGGTGTTTTGCTTAGTAATCGTTTGGTGTAATGTAAAACTCACATTGAGAAAGGCTATACTAGCCAAAACCGGTCTGTGTAATTGTAAGGAAGGTTGCTTGTTAGCTACCTTTGGATTAATTAAATATTTGGATTTTATTTCTGCTGCTGAGTGTGCTGGTCCCTTTTTGGTTTTCGTAGGCTGCTGTAGGCCCTAGGGCCAATAGCATATTACCTACCTATGACACTATGCACTCACACATGTACTTAATGCAATAGCTGCTATGTGACGTTGCATAAGTGTAACGCTGAATGTGTGCAAGGTCTGTAAAGGTGTGATAGCTTAATGTGATGTTGTATCTGACATGATAGTGCCTATCCTAGCTGTGAGGACAGCAACTGATGTGTAATGTACTGTTAGGCAGACATAGTAGTACGGCAGATGATGTGACGTAGTTCTCTGTTGACGAATGTGGTGTCTCATTGTAGGCTAAAGCAATACATGTATGCTTAGTGAGTGGTTCTGCTGGTGAATCCATCACCAATATGAACTGTAGTACCCCTGATGCTGTAGGCCTAAACAGCACAGTATGGTGTGTGTTCACATTGCTTGGAAACACTGTCATGTGTGTTTCCTGTAGTCTCCACAGAGGACAGAATGCAGACATAAGGGTGTGTAAGTAGTGGCACACAGTACCGTATGGTACACAGGTAATGCTCATCTGTGTTGGCATACAGTGGTGCATTGTATGTTCACCTGATGTGTGTGTGATTATGCCTGTACAATGGCTACAATCATATGTGTGTTGCAGGGTAAATGTGTGTATCCAGCTACATATATAGTCTGTTACAGCAGTATGCCACCTATAGTAACAACTGGACACATCTGTTAGGCAGGGCTATGGCATCAATGACTAGGGTGGTTGATTGGTACTACTGTACCTGTATTATACATCCAATGAAATGAATGACATCTCTGTTCGTGCATCGGTGTAATATACACCCCTGTCTTGAAGTTGTGCAATGTGTCACAATGTGTTGGGTACTGTTGTATAGTGGTGTGATATATAGAGTCTGCCAGGCAGTGTTAGTTAGTTGTGGCCTGTGAACCGATAAGTGGTATTGAATGTGTGCAACCTCTGACAGCCAATAGGATGGTATATATGGCAGTAAAGTGATATCTGTGGGTAAAGTTGTAAAGTATGACACAGGACACTCTCACACATATTGTTCATATCTTTTTCATCCAGATGGCCCACCACCGCAACCCAGTGTTTACAGCAGAGGAGTAAGAGGTGATATGCAACAGCCTTTTGCAGCAGTACACAATGCTCTTCTCCAGAAGCAGCCAGCACCAGCAGGAGCGGACTGCACTGTGGCAGGAACTTGTTAGTCGGGTAAATGACATAGGCATGCATAACCGGACATATGAGCAGGTATGCCATCAGTGCAGTGATTTAATTACACAAGTCCGGTGGCATGCATCTGATATCCAAAGACAGCAGTTTGCCACAGGTGGAGGGGTGGCCATTCATCCCCCCTCACCAGAGCAGAGGAGCTGCTCCTAAGCGTGGTGGCTGCTGGACAACAGCAACAACAACCACTGACATGTGTTGTAATGGAGGCCGGAGCCACCCAGCACATCCACCTGGAGCAAGCAGGTAATATGCCCAATCTGTAGACTACAGTTAACTGTATTGTTAGATTATGTGTACGTGAGATGTGTACTGT
This sequence comes from Protopterus annectens, assembly GCF_019279795.1. NCBI lineage: Eukaryota > Metazoa > Chordata > Ceratodontiformes > Protopteridae > Protopterus > Protopterus annectens. Next base: position 331,912,603 of record NC_056732.1, read on the forward strand.
GTGTTTAGCAGTGCAGCTGCCTAGTGTTGTGCAATACGGATAGTTTGAATAATATCCCTACATGTACACCTGTGACTGTTGACTGTTGTTGTACTGCAGTTTAGCATACCCACTGTAGCAATGCCATAGTTGTGGCCACTGACAAACCCTCTCATATTCTCGTAGGTCCCTCTGGTGTGACGGCAGGGCAGCCGATCCATGCTGCTGAGTGTGTTATACCTGCAATGTCGGTAATGAAATATGCATGTCATAGGTGAGGTGTAGGCCATGTACACGTAATACACCTATGCATAATGCATGCCGTGCATGTTTACTGTGAGATGTTGCACAGCTCAGTAATGTCAGTAGCTGCCTTAATGACATGCAATACACAGAGCATGACACAGAGTTGTGGAAACCCCATACTGCACATTGGATAGGCATAGTTGCAACACCTGTACACAACATAACACATTGATCACATGCAGTACACAAAGTCATGCTTCATATGGAGTAACCACACACCCGCTGTAAGGTCACATGTCAGTATCCCACATGTCATCCACACACACATGACGTACCTCGGGGGTAGAGGCCTATCATGGGGCTGTGCAACACTCTTCAACACATAACACAGTCATGTGAGGCAATGCTCCCTACTGGGCACCTCATACACCCATGTACAAAGTGGCTGTGTAATAGTGAACATATCCACGGCACTGCATTTGAGGTACAGCATGCTAGGCAGTGGTCTGTCACACAGTAGTAGCCGTGAGTGACCACAAGATGCATGATGATGATGATGGCACATGGTACTACACCCCATCTGGTTACAGTGGCCACAGTACTACACATAGCAGTCTTTCCTGTGCCCCTCATTGTTCTGTGTGTGCAAACATATGCACCTATACACACCATGCATAGCATGTTGTGTGTGTGCTTACATATGCTAGTATACACATTCTGCACATCGGTTGCCATCTGTACAAAGAGTCACATATATGTCCTGGAATTCTATTGGGTGTTTAGGTCACATGACACACATTGGGTATGTGTGGTGTTTAATGCTGCAGTCGTGTAGCATGCCATGTCATGGCTGGCACTGACATATCTGCAATATGTGCCACACTCACCATAACCACTGTACAATGTCCATGTCGAGCATTGGCATTCCTTCACATCTACATGCACCACTCATCATATGTCTGTACATTGCATGCATTTGCTACACCTGTGCCCACTATTATGTGCTATGGACACAGACACTGTCATCAGACATGGCAATCTATGTGTCACACAGATAACACATGCAGCCATGGTATGTATACCATTGAGTGATGGTGCACATGACATTGCAGAGCAGATAATACTTGCACAGCAATGTTGTGTCCATGTACACACTCTGTTCCAGGGTGTACCCAATCACTGAACAACTACACACATGCATCAAAGCGATGTATAATGTCATTAGATAGGGCTGTCTACACTTGCACTGCATGGTCTTGAGCAACACATAATCTGCATGCTGACACGTGTGTAATGACTGTTTGCCTAGTGATAATGTCACCCACCATCACCCACTATTGTGTATGTGTTGGATTGCTGGTGTGTGTGTGTGCATGTACTGTGGTGAGCAGTGTATTTATGTGCATGTGTGCATGTGTTCATGTGTACATGTGTGCATGTGTGCATGTGTTCATGTGTGCATGTGTTCATGTGTTCATGTGTGCATGTGTGCATGTGTTCATGTGTGCATGTGTTCATGTGTGCATGTGTGCTAACATCACGTACAGATTGTAAAGTGTGTTTCCTGTCTTCCTTCCACAGATGCTGAGTTAGGGATGGCTGAATGCAGCAGGGAACCTGATGTCACCACCACTGATAGTGGAGATGATGAGACATGTATTGTGGCACAGGAAGGTCTGACAGGGTCTGTCGTTGGTCCACCAATCGACACTACACAGCGGTCAACCCCATCTATGCGCACACTCATACTGCCAATACATCCCTCGTCACCAATGGCCTTAGCTGAGGGACAGCATACAGTTGGCATTGACCAGAAGAGTGTGGTACCTATGGCACATGCATCCCCTCACAGCAGCCATAGCTGGATTACTGGAATGGTACCACATAGGCGGATGTCCAGGGGTTCTCGAGGGAGCACCACTGGTTGTATTGCCCCTGGCAGACGTGCCCCCAGAGGTATTACAACCTCCAGTATGTTCTGAGCTGTAATGCAGGCACAGGCACATATGGAACGGTACACCCGACAGGGACTAAGGGCGCAGAGGGCCTATTACACTGCTATCAATGACAGCATCCGTGACCTTGCCGGTGCCATCCGGAATTACACTGAGGTCATTGATAGCCGGTGGAGGGAGACATTAGATGTCCTCCACGATGTGTTAGCCATGAGCCAGGACCGTGCGGGACAGATGAGAAGCCGACGCGGACACATGCCAGCAACAGCATCAGCTGGCAGTCATCGCGGATGGACCATGGATCACAGCCGCTCCAGTAGTGGCAGTACCAGCCCTAGCAATGCTGGGGCTGGCCTGTCCATTGACCATCCTACTAGACCACATGCACGTGGCACTGGCCAGTCCCAGCAGGGACATGGGTCCAGTCATCATACCTCTGCCTCTGATGACAGCATCCAGTCAGGGTTGGTACCTGATATTGCCCGTAGCACCCCTGCTAGGCATAGGTACTGTGTCCGTGGCTGGAGACAGTGATCTGTATGGCCTAGCAGGTACAGTCTGTGGCTGTCCCACAACAACCTGTATATGGCAGCCACATGGTGGAGTTGTGTGCATGCAGACACACACATTTACCATACAACTAGGGCTCACACATACACACACACATATTACATCAACATTGGCCCATGCAGTACTGTTATCCCTCACACACACACACACACACACACACACACACACACACACACACAGACATGCCGATTGGATGGGTCAATGTCGGGCTCTGGCAGACCTACAACACACCCTGTGCACATGATGACACCTGTGCCACCTCCTGTCATCTGTAACATTGATGCAGGAACAGGCTAACATGGTTCTGATGCACAGGGTGACATTATAGCAGTGTAGCAATAGTAGCAAGTTGACAACAGGAAAGTGTAATGATATCCTTGTAGGTATACCTGAGCAGGCATTATGCATCACAGCTGTGATAGTCATTGTAGCATTGTTTACACCAGTGTTAGTCCTGAGTATGTAATGTCCACCCATGTGCCACTTGGCTGAAGTGTGCAGTGTTGCCAGCATGTGTTAGTGAGTGGACAGTACGTGTGTGATGTGTGCATTACAAATTAGCAGGTGTACATCTGTGAACATGGTGTGTGCACACTGTCTGCATGTACGTGCATAGTGGACACATGGGATGTGTGACTTACCCTGTTCTACACATTGTTAACATATCATGGTATCTTTCGATGGCCAGTATGCATTCTACTACAGATATGTACTAACATGGGTACACATGTGTGTATGACATGGGTTGGCACTATGCTGTGGGTGATACTGTTGATATCTGTCAATGATCTGCAGTCTAGTAGTATACACCATCTCAACAGCATGACTATAACCAATCATTAGATGATGTCCTGACAAATGACTCACAGTTGTAGGAAACTCAGTAACAGTTGGATCCTCCCAGTACTATACAATAACAGTAAGCAGTGGTATTGACCACCACACATTCCTGGGATCACACCTGTGTGGCATATAGCCCTCTTAGGTACATGCAAATACACTAGGGATATGTCCATCAACATCTGGAAATGCATGCATTGGCCTTCACTGCATTCCCTGGATGGGACGCATATCCTACACAAGGGTATCATACAGACAGATACCTGTTGTCCAATACATGCTGTATAGCAGTAAGCCATCTACGGCATATTCATCCACGTTTACTATACATACTATCCTGACAGTACCACATAGGTGGTAGCCCTCAACATGTATGTTGAGTACCAATGTGTACAGACTGACACGTGTTATGTCATCTGTCCCTTGGTATATACATATCCATAGGTATTGTGGGTTCCCTCGGTGTTTCACATAACACATTAGGGGCCTGCATGCATATCCACAGGGCTGGTGTACACCTATAATGACTGTCCATTATTGCCAGTCATTGTTGTGTATGAACATGTCTGACATATACCCCGGCAATTACCCTCACTCACAGTACTCTATAGTACCTGTCATGGGTGTGTGTGTCAGAGATGTCTTTGGCCACGGATCACTACATTGGCTGGGCTTGACACAGACATACATATGTGACCTATGATTTGTGAAGCAGCGGCACAATCTGTCGAAGGTTACAAATGTATTCATGTCGTATGCAGGCTTCACACCTATGTACTGATTGAGGTCACATGTACACATATTTATTTGACACGCAGATACCCGATGTGTGCAATGCACATACTGTTTGAAACATTTGTTATACCATAGTAAAAGCAAAACCCACACTGCATTGACCACCTGTGGCACACACACACACACACACACACACACACACACACACACACACACACACACTTGGCATTTGCAGGACTCAAACCCCTACCTAACTATGTGATGATACTAGAGAGATACGCATTAACATGGCACACTATATGCATTACTGGGTGGTTTATGTTCTCCTTGAATATTTGTAGGATGCTAACATCATCGGACTTTCCAAAGAGGGATGTACCTCTTTTAATGTGTTTTCCCAGTCTCCAAGAAGGATACTCCTCTCACAGGAAACCACACACATACACACACCCCCACAAACACACACTTGGCATTTGCAGGACTCAAACCCCTATCTAACTATGTTATGATACTAGAGAGATACTCATTAACACGGTGCGCTATATGCTTTACTTGGTTATTTCTGTTCTCCTGGTATATTTGTAGGATGATGACATCATCAGACTGGACATGGTAATGTGTGTACACATTGTTTTGCAATCCCAGGAATGATCCATGTAGGTTGGCAGGTATCAACAGCTTGTACAGGACCCTGTGAGTCTCACTTTGTGTGATCTATCTGTGGACACATTGACATCCCTCCATATGTCAACACATATCTATGCACAGATTGTTGATTTTGTGGATACGACATGTGTCTGTGATGTTGATGAAGAGCTGTTCAAAGTTTATGTGGGACATGTGTAGCTCTGTTCCATGATGTATGTCCTGGGTGGCTGCCTTGCAGATGGTGTAGCATGCTTGGGAACCATGATCTGCACATGAATATACCACAGTTGGTTGGGTTGTGTGTTTGTCGGTTTCCAATAGCTCTGTTTATCACGTCTGCCGTGATGCACTCCATGGCCTTGCAGATCAGACTTTATAGGCTTACTGGACTATACTTCCCATGGTGTGTTGTGCACCCACACATGTGGAGAGTGCCTTATGTTGCTGTAACACATTTGACGGTTCCAGGTCCTGTGGAGTGGGTGAGGCTCAACAGACTGTTCAGGTGCAGGGTCTGTTTATTCTGTAGTGCATGCATGACACATATTGGGAAACAATGTAATCCAATTGCTGCCATGCTTTTGGCTTTGGGGGGAGCTGTTCAGCCATTCTACACATAATATCTCCTAGTATGATATCAGGGACTATCGTCTGTGAGAGGTGGGTATGTATACATGGGCCTGTCTGATAGGATGTTGGCAATGTCAGTAAGGTACAGTTGTCCCTGACTCAGCACATATATGTGTGTACATTACTATTTATTACATAGCTGAAGGACATGTCATGAATCTCAGTCTGGACTCCTTCTCAGCCACTCTTTACAAAACACCAACAAACCTGAGCACTAATCCCGGTTATGCACTTTTACACACTTAACACCCTAGTGATTCTTTGTGGTCAGGCTACAGAGTATGTCATCATAATACACTGGCATGTCCATGGTTCGGTTTAATGTGTACTCTCCAGTCCAGCTAGTGAATTTTGTGGTTATGACACAATGTGACATCTGCCTCATGTAGACAGACAACCCTCTCCTCCTCACATCACACTCAAATATATGTGGGAGATGTAACAATATTGACATACAGGACGCTGAGCTCTCTCGACCCATGACTGGCATAGTCTATCATGTGGTGAGGGTGACCACACACACCACATATCAGTCTCACATACACCGATAGTGACAGCACACAAACCACATTATCACACATACACATATTCGGAGGCTCTACATACAATCTGCCTAAGCAGCAGAGACCTCCATAGCAGACACACATACAACTGCTACCTCACTACAATGCCCACATGTCACACAGTTCACAATGTCAGTGTGCCACACAGTCACTGCCCTTTGGGTGAAACAACACACCTGATACACTTGTTATAGGTGACACTTAATGTCAAACACACTGTCGTCCCACTCACCAGGCCAAACAAGGGAATAGTCACTTTGAGCTGTCTCTCAGGTGCCAGGATCTGCCACATGACACATGCACTCAGGTTACTCCAAAGCAAGTCCAGGACTGGCTCCATCATTGTGCAAGCTGGTGCGTACAACCTCAGATGTTCCTCCCTGGAACACATGACATGAAACATAGAGGAACTCTGTGATCATGTAGCCCAGCCCAGTATTACCCTGACCTTGTCTAGCATCTTACACTCACCAAGTATGATGTCACAGTATACCAACACACTGATCATGTTTAACAGTTGGCTAACATATTGGTGTTATTTAAAGGGGATACAGTGTTTGTCACCCTGAGGTGACATGCTCGAATGCCATGTAGCTTCCCTATGGACAGCTTGCACCTGTCAATCTTGGACCTTTGAATACTGGCTAGGGTACTTGCTGCCACCATAGTGCCTTATTTAAGCTGGGCTCAAAGGACAGAACCACCTCCATAGACATTACAGAGTATACGACACTGAGGGTAATGCTGCTCAGCACCAGCTGTATCACCCTCAAATTGCGCCCACTCAGGGATCTCCTCAGTATGGAGGATAGCAATATCTGTGCACTAACAGACACATGGTTCAGGCTCCCACATGCACACCAGCACTACCAGGTTGTATTTCGTATCATGCTTTCTGACCACATAACTCGGAATGGCCAACACAATTAGGGGGTGTATCCATATACATCACAGATATACATACTTCCAGGTTGGTAGCACTGCACAAAGCATCACAGACCATACATATGCACCTAACATTGTGCAAATTGGCCTTTTGGTTTGTTGCCTGATACAGACCACACTCCCCAACTCAGCAATCCCACTCAGCTTTCCTGGGAACATTGGAGAATATGAAGGTCTCCCCAAACACCATTATATTGGGTGACATCAAATACCCACACATTGACTGTGGATAGTACTCAGGCCACAACACCCTCAACCAACAGTTGCTACTATTTCTACACTCATATGCTATGGCACAACCGGTCACCACACCCACACGAGGGGACAACATATTGGACATGATCATCACCAACATGGGGACTCTATGTGCCACACCTGTGATATACCCCTCATTGCTAAGGGCAGAACATACTTTATCTCACTGGACATCCATATCCCGTCCCCACACCCTTCCTGGGTAATGTTGGTGAACTTCCCATAGGAAAATGTCACACTCCTCCAAACCACGGTGGTATTCTTCAGAGACCCTGGGTCAGTGGTAAGTATGGCTCAGACTGCTGTTCCCTTTACATACACATTGTATGGACACCTAGTAGACCGCATGGATTGTTACATCCAAAATAACAACTGGACTCATTCCTGCAATGGCAGTGGACCTGTGTGGTAGACCCCAGCCATTCATACGATTTACAACAAATGGAGGAAGCTACTACATGATAGAGCACAATCCCAGACAGGGAAGGCATCTGTGATCTGTACTAGCAGACAGCTTCAATTACTTGGGTAATTATGTCAGGCACACTTCTAATGGACAATTGCACCAGACATGTCAGACACTCACAAGGCCTTCTTCAGTTGATTCAGGTACCTGGCTGGACACCCACTGATATGCTGTGTGTTACTGCATACTGACTACACATACCCTGAACCCACTTTAATTGCCATCATCCTGGTAAACAGGTTCAGTGCAGATGTGTCCTCCACATCCCCCCTAAGGTGGTACTGTCCATGCCAACAGAGTGTAACCTCCCAGACATCACGAGTAAACAGGTGAGTGCTGCCCTCCCCACAGCGGACATCACAGCATCATTGGGACCAGACGATGTCCCAGCCTGTGTTGTACACAGCCTTCATGACAGACATAACACTCACATTACATCACTGTTCGACATAAGAGTTACTACAGCATATGTACCCATGGAATAGCGTACAGCAATAGTAGTCCCTTTCCACTGATTACTGCCACAACAGACCACAGGCAATATCAGCCTAAAAGGCTAATTAGCCTGTTCTGCAAAGCTATGGGGTGTATTGTAATGGGACTCATGCACATAGACATGGAAAACCTACAGACACTGGGTCCTACACATTACAGCATTGTTGTGGGCAGATCTTGCCTGTTGGACCTGTTCATATTCTTTCAACAGTTACCAGGTCCATCAGTGTTGTGACAGTTGTCCACACAGCCTGCCTGGACCTTGCACAACCCTTCAACACAATACCCCACTCGGCCATTATGCATAGGCTCCCCAGCATCAATATCGACACATATCTGACACGATGGATTGCTACCTGGATCAGGGATAGCACCCACATGCTCAGTGTTGCAGGTGCCATGTCTGGCTATACACCCATGACACATGGCATCCCACAAGGCTCAGTCCTGGGACCTCTCTTGTTCAGTATATATTTGTGTGATGTACAGGCTATCACAGGAGGGCTATGGCTGCCCATGTTCACAGATGACTGCAAACTGGGTGCCATAATCAGCTCTCCTGCTGGCACATGCATACTCATACAGGGTTTCACACAGATAGGTTGAATGGTGCCTGACCCATGGCCCATGGCTACATGCCATTAGTTGCATAGTCATCCCCTTTGAGGATGACAAATTGCCCACACATTACCACATAGGTTGTGATCCATTACATACAGTAGTGGTTGTTATGGTTTTGGGGACACAACCTGTTTGTACTCTCACCTTTGACAATCCTATTGCCATAGTGGTTAGACAATACGTCTACATAGCCCACCATATCCCACATGGTTTCACATGTTGATTACGTGTGGTCATTGTGCCCCTATACTCTTCACGACCATGCTTGGTTACTATGCCACATTTGGGATGTAACTTACCTGACACCTGCAGCAACTGTAATGGCCACAAATGCTACTCATCGAGCAGATGTAGGGACTCACACGGATGCCCTGCGCAGTTCCAATACAGTAACTCCAGCTATACTCAGTCACTTACCACCTACACGGATGTGTTGTGTGCCTGTAGTTGCAGGCAATATCTGACCCAGACTTACTGGACATGCTCCACCTCAGGATATCTGGCTGCCTTGGAGCTACACACTCCAGGGACATATACCTCAGCATTGATGTTAAAAGGACATGCTGGGGGGACAGATTATTATCAGAAAGCCTCCACTCACTCCGGAGTGTAGTCCCAGTTTTGCATAGGCAGAGCCACCCACTGACCACCTACAGGGGAAATCTTGACATGTGGATGGGTGATCACATGTTTACCCATGCAATATCTTCTGGGTCTCTGCTAGACAGAGGCACAATACACTCAACATGAATGGGCTATCTTGTGTGACCTACTATTCAGAGGCAGAGTGTTCTGATTAGACTGGGTTGCAGAAGCCAAACACACTCTGGCTATGCTTGTACATGCCCTAGGGCAGATAGCCTAGTATCAAGCTCTGAACTTATGATAATTTTCATGATGCACAATGTTTATTGCTGACACTGTTTGCAGGTTTTTATCATCTTTGCTTTCACACTTTCTATGAACTGCCTAGGTATCTGCAGAACATATTTGCTTATGGCAGGGTTCCACTATATTATTTACGTGTCTGTTGTCATATCAGTGTGTGCACAGGGCAGATTGCTGGGTAGTGAGAGGTTTGTGGGTTAACACATGCAACTGCCTGTTATATGCGGCCCAATGCTGTACTCCAACATGGCCCAAGTGTGTGAGCATGCCCAGTTCAGACTGTCAGTGTTCTGTTGCCTGACATTTGTCTCATATATTCAAGTGTGTGAGCATGCCCAGTGTGACCTTTCAGTATGTTGCTGTCTGAGGTCTACTACATTTGTTGAGGTATGTCTACATGTCCAATATTAACATTTGTACTGTGTGTGTTGAAAGTCAGGTTCTATTCTTACTGCAGGACTCACCTTTGTGTCATAACTCGACAGGGATTATGCTGTGCCTGCAGGGTTCCCATGAAATACTTTGCATAGACTTATCAACATTTCTTCATGCAGGCTAACCACTGCAATGCTGTCATGGTTCACTGGTTCAGTGCTATGAGTATAGTGCACAGTATCCTGGGTTCGAGGCCCATCGTCACTCATATTTTCATACTGAACAGACCAGACTGCTTAGGGGCCAGTAGAACAAATATGAGCATGTTGGCTTTTGCTCAGCTATGCCCTACCTAGACCCAGCTTGTCCAACATTGCTCAATATTACCCTCATTGCTGGACATTGGCCAATATTACTCTACATTGACCACATTTGTAGTAGTTGGTGTGTGCAATTTTGTTTACATATACTTCATGATGGTAAATGCTGTTTAGCACTGCTTTATATTGCTTAACACATGGCAATCATGCCTCAGGTGTTGATGCAGGGCTGCCTATGTCGGATGCACATACTACACTCCCTATACATGTTTGAAAGCAGGTAGTGTCAATGTAGGCATCCCTTTTACTATATGTGCGGGTCAGAGAGAGGTATCATTTCCAGAGTTCCTACTGAGCCAGTGTATGTGCTATGCGTTGCCTCTTTGCCAAGGCCAAAGCATACTGGGCATGCCTCCTCCTGCCTACTGGGGCAGGCTCAGGTTGTTCCTCCTTTGAGTCACGCTCTGCCTGTGATGGCCTTGGCAATGGTGGGGGGCTGTTTGGCCCAGGCCTATGCTGGTCCTGCTGCAGCTGTTTTTGCAGGATCATATTATGTAGCATAGCACATACCATGACAATTTGGGTACATGTAGTTGGTGAGTACTGCAAGGCTCCACCAGATGTGTCCAGGCACCGGAACCGTGATTTGAGCAGCCCAAACACACGCTCGATTACATTTCGTGTTTGCGCCTCATTATGGCGTTCCTGTTCAGGTGTGTGCATGTTTCTGATGGGTGTCATCAGCCATGGCTCCAGTGCATAGCCAGCATCCCCCACTAGGTGACCATGTGGGATGTCCCCATTGGCAAATGTCTGGTACAGCTGCGTCAGATGCCAGATATGGGAATCATGGTAGCTTCCAGGGCAGCCAGCACACACATTCAGTATTATGCCCTGGGCATCACACACGACCTGGCAGTTGATGTAGGGGAAGCCCATGCAGTTGAAGTAGACCCTACCCCACTCACCGGCTGGTGCTTTCATGCATATGTGCGTGCAGTCTATTGCACCCACTACCTCAGGGTATTCTGCTATTTGCTGGAAGAGATGCATATTGCTGGCCAATTCCTCATGGGAATTGGGGAAATATACATGATCACTGACATGTGCTGACATGGCATCCAGGAACTGGTGCAATACCTGGATGCTGATGCCTGTGATATCCCCATCATATCACCAGTTGGTCTCTGGAAGGTACCTGTTGCTAATATTCTTAGGCCAACACATGCCTTAGTTTCCACTGGGATGTGTTCCCCTCTGTTGGTTCTGTGTGTGAGGTGTGGCCTGCACAGCTCAACAATTTGCTGCAAGAGGTCTCTGTCCACTCTATAGCGCTCCACTATCTCCAGCTGATGTAGCCCCTGGTAGGTAACCCTGGGCCTGTACACTCTTCTCCGTCTCCTCACTGTGGGTTGTCCAGCAGCATTTGCATTATCACCACCCTCTGCATGTTGCATATGTTGCCTTATAACAGCAATGGCAGCCCCTAACATTTTTTGTCTCAGTGAAGCTTTTTCAGTTTTCACTTCTATTAGCTTACTGCAGTGTTGCAGTGTCTCTTAAGAGAAACATAATGGACTGTTGTTTGCAGAGTTTTAAGTGCTGGGCTGGGCTGGGCTTGTGTTCTGCCTGGGTAATTGCCTGTTCTGATTGTTTTCACCTGCTAGCTCTGCTAGTACTCCCTGGTAACTTCCCACTATTTAGTGTGCTTCCTTTTTCCTTTCTGTTTCCTCAGGGGGAGGGCACCTCGTACACAAGCGCAAACACGAGCACAGCAGCCAACATGCGCACACACATGCTTACACAGACTAAACCTTGCTTATTCTTGTTAAAACGCGTGCAGACCAGCATAAATGTGCTTACAACTGTTTACACAGCCTTACATATGCTTACTCAAGCCTACACATGCGCACACACACTAACACGCGTGCACACTGTCTTACTCGGGTTTACTGGCACGCACACACACACATGCATGCTCAGCAAGAAACTTTGGTGTTATCCATAGCATACACCTTCAATTTCTTGACTTTACCTGGCCTACCTGTTGACACACCTCTTTCACTATTATGTGAATGTAAGCTGACACATGACACTCTGCTCCAATGAGCTTCACTCCTTTCATACATACCCCCCTCATGATGTCACCTATCTTCTACTCTGTTACACCCCTTATCCTACTCCTACACTCCACTGACTGTGCTCATTTGCTATGTAAACTTGTGATTCACTATCCTAACTCTGATTTGCATAGGATTGCCTACTACATCTCTTACATCTCTTAGACTGAGCTTCCCCACTTAGCAACCTCTACTCGGTGGCCATGTTGTCTTCAGCCTGCCATTCCCTTGCATTGTAACTTATTTTTAGCTATAAAATCCACATTTGTGGATCTTAATTATTAATTTTCTGCTTTTAGGGTGCAGCGGGTTTGCACGGCGTGGCACTGCGCTACAGTTAAACCCCGGAGATTGGGATAAAAAAAAAGTTATTTTATTTTTAATTTGCATCCCTTCCCGTTGCCAATGGCCATATTTTTGGCCATTGGCATGCTTCCTCCTGTACATTCATGCTTTATTTCCAGCTGACACGGCTCCGTTTTGCTATTTGCAGAACCGTACTCAGTTATCAACTGACTAAGTTTCTGCAAGCAACACTACTCCTACTCGGACAGGTTTGGGTTTCCTGAATCGCAAATTTACCTCATTTGCATAGCTTTCACCTGCAGTTGAGGTAATTTACATATCCAAGCCCTGTCCTTGTAGGACTAGTTTAAGGAGCTCTGTTACATGTCCCTACTGGCTCTTCCTGGATCACTCGGTGGACATGTTGGCTGCATGGAGTCTTACTCTACTCTTAGACTCCGTGCAAGCCTTCGTGAATCCGGCCCGTAATCTGAGGTGATATACACACAAACTGTAGATGCACAAATGGGTAGTTAGATCACTGAAAAGACTGTCTTCAACAACAATTCTTCCATTGGGTTCTTGACCTAGATGAGCTGACAGAGTTTGTGAAATTTCACATTCAAGCCATCTGAGCTTGGAAGGCTGATAATCTATGTATTTGTTTGTTTGGTTGCTTATTTGCTTATTGCTTCACAAGCAGGGATGTATTTACTTAGTTATTTACTATCCAGCCTGGATGTTTGCTTCAACTCTTGTACTTGAATTAATGATCTTTTATTTAGTATACTTACCCATAAGGTTCTATCATACCACATCATTTATTTGCTTTTCTTGTTCTTGCCATTTTGCCATTTTAATTTGCTTAATGTTTTTTTTCAGTACTGCTTGAGCACTGATTGAGTAAAATACACTGTATGATACAGATCTTCTCCTGGTTCTTCAAACCTAGGTATATGTAGAACTTCCCAGAATGTATTGTATTCTGAAAGGTTTCAGGTCTCTTCAGGTATTTTACCTCAACAACCAATTGTTTTCTCCATAGCTTGGAGTTGGCTAGGGGTATCAGACACTGGCATGTTGCTGGGGTCAGTCTTCTGGTCTCACCACTAGAGGATTTATTTTGTAATGAAACTGTCCTGGGTGACTGCCTCGATGTTGAATTGGTGCACTGCAGGCATTACTATCTATGTACCCTTGAGGGTACTTGTACTGCATCAGTATTTTGAGGGGATCACTGTCAATGACTTTATGTGTATGTATTAAATCTCCACATGTAACATTCATCTTGTCCACCACAAAGTTTTGACCCCTAGTTTGATCATAGGCACCATTGCCTACTTGGACAGGATGAAGGTTGCAGCACAGTTGGAGTAATTTCTGGTTGCTGAGAGACAGGCTTAGACTAGATGAGCGTTGTGTGCTTTACCTGTTAGAAAGCTGCTGCAAGAGGGAAGCTGTCTTTTCCAGGGAACATTCCCAGCTTGTTTTTGTAGTCAAGAGGTTGTGTATTCAAATATGGCTAAATTAGATGGTGCATCTTGCAGAAGAATATAAGCTTGTTACTTCGTTCTTCACAGTTTTTTAGTGTTCAGTTTCAACTTCTTAACAAGTTACATCAATTTATAAGTTGTTGCAATGAAAACACAGCTTTCATCTTTATACAAAGTTATAGAGGGCAACTGTAAGCTCATCACCAAAGAATTATCTAAAACTATTATACGAGTAAAATTTATGCTTGCCTAAATAATACATTCATTCTTAGCCCTTTACTTTATTTTTGCATCATACATAAGCTTGTTTTTTAGACACTGGGAGGCATAACATCCCCAGTGGTAAACAGCATTACTAATACTTTTTCTGTGCTAGACACCCAGGAGTGTGAACATTGGATCTAGATGATGGTAACTGTTGATGTGATAACCCAACTCCATGTGCAAAATGGGAACAAAATGAGGGTTATGGAAAAATTAATGAAGGGAACGCTAGATCAGACTCCAAACCTGTGATTAGTGGAGTACCATAGGACTCAGTATTGGGATACCTCCTGTTCGGCATCTATTTCTCCGAGGTACAAGCAAACATGGAGGGATTATGGCTAACAAAGTTTGCAGATGACTGCAAACTGGGTGCCATAATTGAGACTCCTACTGATGTAGACATCCTTCAGAGGGGACTCACTGATACAGATACATGGTGCCAAAATCACGGCCTCAAGTTAAATGCCAAAAAGTGCATTGTCATACCTTTTGAGAAAAACCAAGTACCAATGAATTACAACATAGGTGGCAGCCCACTTATCACAGAGTGTGATAAGAGACCTAGGGACACAGGTGGATAGTAACCTCTCCTTCGACAATCACATCGCTAAAGTGGTTAGAAAATCCTTCTACATGGCCCATCTTATCACAAAGGGGTTTGCATCTAGGAATAAGGAAGTTATTGTCCCATTCTACTCATCACTCATTAGACCCATAATTAAATACAATGCCCCATTCGGGATGTACCTTAGAAGACATCTGCAACAACTGGAGAGGCCTCAAAAGTGCCTCATAAAGAGGATAACGGGCCTTAAACACATGCCCTATGCCACAAGGCTAAAAAAACTCAAACTATACTCTGTTGCATACCGACTACTCAGAGGTGACCTATGCCTAACATACAAGGCTATGGCAAACCCCGAATTGCTTGAAATGCTCCACCTAAGAAAAACCCAATCCACCAGAGTTACATGCTGAAGGGGCATTAACCTGACAGCAACAATAAACAGGACTTGTTGGAGGGACAGATTTGTGTCCCAGAGACTCCCCTTGCTCTGGAATAAGGTCCCCATATATGTGAGGCAGAGCCCCTAACTAGCGCTCTTCAAGAGGAATCTTGATGAGTTAATGGGGAATAAGAAATTCACCCCAGGAATCATGTCTGTGGCCCTGCTCGACAAAGGCGCAGGTAACTAAACCTCATAGGAGGCGAAAGCCAAAACATTTTGGCTTGGCTTAATTATGCCCTAGGGCCAATAGCCTAGTACTTACCTATGAACCTATGGATGGATGGATTGGTGGATGGATAGAATAGAATCCTCTCCATATATTTTTAATGAAACATACTTATGAACTGATGCCTTCTTAACCCGCTATACTAGGGGCATTTTACTATAGCATGTATCTGTACTAATATTTGTCACATGGGCTTTGCTTTCCAAAGCCTTACCAACTTTTCTTTGCATATCATACATTACCATGAAATACTTTGAATTTATATTTTATATAAACCATCCTTAAGTCTCTGTTTTATGCCAGCCATATAATCCAATAAAAAAGCAAGCCAACCAAAATAGCATATAGTATTTAATCACCATTTAAAAAGTATGCACCTTTTGGCTTTCATTTCATTTCAGAACTTTCTCAGAATACAAAGCACAATTTTAAACAATTCCTATGTTTTGATTTAAACAGTCATATGATACAACTTTTCTAGTTATATACTCTTGTCATAAAACCCTTCAAGTTAGAGTTTAAAACACTCTTTATACTTTTCATTGCATTCAAACCAGGTCCTACATTTGACAAGAAATTCCAAAAGCTCAAAATAATTGTAAAAGTCAATCCATGAAGATCCCAGACCACTTTTTCTACACCTAAAAATATTATTTTTTATTCTTACATGTGATATGCTTTGCTAAAATATTTAAATGTTGCTGCCTTATGCCATAGTTATTCTCATGCATTCTTTCAAATACTCTGCTAGTATATTTGCAATCACGACATGTTAAATAAACTATTCCTTTAGTATTATTTATTGCCCATCTACTTCAAAGATCTTATTATTCTTGCTAACACTAAAGAAAGAACAGGTGTTCATGACCCAGGATTGTGAATAATTTCCAGAAGGAAATGTATCATTTTTCTTCCTTTAATTTGCAGTTTTTGTCATATAGCAAAGAGGTTGAGTCTCTGTTCTCTTCATACATCAAACAAGCAGAACAGCGCTTGATCCAAGATGGACAACTGGGGTGCTTTTTTTGTTACTGTCCTTATTTCTGACAGTGTTGATCTCATCAAAGCCCTCTGTGCACCAGCATTCGACTTTCATTGTGCTTCTCCTCTCTCAGATGAACCTAGGTTACAAAGGCCACCTGAGTTGCTGAAATAGTAAGAGATGAGGGGTTGCCATACCTCTCAAATGTCCAAATTTTCGCAGAATTTCAAGATTTTTGCCTCATATATTTGGTCGGTTCCTCATAAAATTTGTGTTTTTTGGTTAATCAGGAAGGATTGAAACCATTAAATAATGACAGAGTTTCAGACTTTTAGAAAATGTATGCTAACATAAATCATGTTATTCTAACAACTTTCTAAGTCTATACAAGTTGTATTTAAAATCTGTACTTATTTTATGTCCTTTGCCCCTCATTATTTTAGGCTTTTTTCCAGATTTCTTGCTGTAAGAGGTTGAGAGGTACGGGTGTTGTATGTTTCATCTTCTGTGCCACCACATGGATTCAGCATACTTCTTTAAAGAATTTGTAATGGCTACTGCTTTTAATCATCAATTTATGTATTTAGACAGTTACCTGACCTGATTCTGACAAACATATGTATACCTAATAATTGCTGTTAGTCTTAGAAATGCCAGGCTACACCATTAGTCTAGTGAAAAGGTCATGTTTATTGTGAAGAACACAGCAGTTCAACAAACACAGTATTAACACCTAAGGTATCTTTACCCAGCCCAGCTTAGTTTAGATAGATAATGCATTATGTGCTATGTACAGTCCTAAAATGGCAATACTCTATTGTTTGTGTCTTTCGGATATTCCCGGTTAGGGGTCGCCA